>NC_089195.1:35280434-35516244 GCF_963930695.1 Labrus bergylta
TAGGGGCGTAAAATACCCTAAAATAAGCCTTAATATATTTTAATATCAATACTTATATATATCATTATTAGTAGTAGTATCTTGTGAATAACTGAATTGCTAAACATCTAATCCCACAAGTTTGAAAATGCTGTCTCTCTCTTTATTATCTACCCATCACAGTTTTTGCTCACACCTCATTTCTCAGCAGATTCCATTCACACTCTGCTGTCGCCTCATCACGGACAGGAAACAACTCAGCAGAGCAGAGTTTAGTTCTCATGTACTCCACTCTTCTAATATTTATTTATTTTACCTCCTGGTCAAACAAAACAGTTTTAAACACAAATGTTCTCGACACTGAGACCCCTGGCTGCACCCTCTATATCATGTCTTTATCGTCTTTAATAGAGATCAGGTGTACGTCTTCAACTGTTGCTCCGCCTCTTTTCCCTTTTGCAGTAACCTCTATTAATAACAGATATCTGTATATTAATGCAGAGTCTGTACATGCATGACCATTTGGGTATATGAAGTGTTCTGCTGTCTGTTCGGTGGTTGAGTAGTATTGACAAATGATGTTTGAACAGTCTAAGATTGTGTTCACACCTTGCATTGTCATCCCTGGGTGATCTTATAACAAGTGGACAATACCTTAGTACAGGCGTTCAAACTTTGCATGGACAGAATCTGTTGTTCTCCCAGGTTTTAAGTTGAGTGGGCGGTCCTAAATGCTGCAGTGGACGCATGAGTGTTTACACTATCAATCCAATGTGAACAAATGCATGCCACACCACGTCTGTATGTGGTCCGAGCTGTCAGAACTCAGCCCATCCTCAGGAGGCATTGGGGCGCGTTCACACCGAGCATTAAGGCTATCCACTTGTCATCAGATCAACAAAGACGGATGTTAATGAAATGTGTGAAGAGCCTCTTTGGGCGTTTTCACATCTAGCCTGTTTGGTTCAGTTAAAGATATCTTGAGTCTGTAGCAAGTTTGTGCTGGTGTGAAAGCTGTCAATCAAACCCTGGTGCAGACCAAACAATCATATCTGGATCGCTTGAAAAGGGGGGTCTGGGTTCACTTGTTTTTTGTGCAACTTATAGAAAAACAGGAAACAGTCTTATTTGTAATTAAACCAGGTAAATTAGCCAGTATCTCAGAGAATTATGGGTAGGTTTGTTCACCTTTCACGACCACCACAGCAGCATGAAGAATCATGTTAGGCAGACTGTAAATAGTAACTTCTGCACAAAGAGACTTTTTCTACTTTATTAGGATAGCTGCTAGCTTTGTCTCACTCTGACATCAGGTGTAGTCGTACTAGTTGAAGCACCTCCACTATGAATGAAGGTTTGACTCATGATGCTGCTCTTACTGTAACTGTGGTTCTTGATGTGCTCTATTTTACAGTGATTCAGGGTCAGGCTGGCTGGAGAGTGACTTACTACTCTACTGAAGTCTGTGCCTTAAGAGGATCAACAGTCGTACTAAGGTGCACCTACAGCTACCCATCTACTACTACAGTTCAGAAGTCCTTCTGGTTTACTAAAGTCCAGGATGGAGAACCTGTAGATCTGCAAACAGACTCACAGTACACAGGTCGTGTGACCTACAGCTCTAAATCGAAGGACTGCACTCTGACAATCACAAATGTGGGAAATAGTGACTCAGCTGTTTACAAGTTCAGGTTCATAACAAACCATCAAGATGGAAGTTATACTGGTGATCCCGGAGTCACTTTGTCTCTCACAGGTAATGTTTTCATTCATTTGTTGATTATTTTAAAAACAATAAAACAACAATATCAATGTCTTCTTTTATATTTGTGCATATGAATATAGACAGTGTGAAATTTCCTCTCTGTTCTCTCTCCACACATCCAGATCTTCATGTGGGCACATCTAGATATTCTTCTTCTTCTTGGGCAGATCTGACGTGTGTCAGCAGTTGTACTCTCCCTCCACATTCCTCCTACATTTGGTTCAAGAATGGAGAGAAAATCCCCAGAAAAACATCCTCGACTTACTCAGACTACTTTGAATATGCAGACAGCTATTCCTGTGCTTTACAGGAACACCAGGATTTCCCCTCTCCTCCAGTGTGTGAGTTAACTTCACAATCTGCTTCGAACAAAACAACATCTGGTGGTGGAGACGTGTAACTACTTGTTTTTTTCCTCTTGTGAGTTTTTA
The DNA here is from genome assembly GCF_963930695.1 of Labrus bergylta. Lineage (NCBI taxonomy): Eukaryota > Metazoa > Chordata > Actinopteri > Labriformes > Labridae > Labrus > Labrus bergylta. The sequence continues at coordinate 35,282,610 of NC_089195.1, forward strand.
CTCTGTTTTAAATGATTTGTTTAATTTTCCAGGTGTTCATGGTGAAACCTGTAACAGAGTGAAGTACGATGTCAGAACCATCTGTGCACCCAAAGGCTCATCAGTGGACATTTATTGTACTTACAACGGTCATGAAGCGGTCACTTCAAAGTTCTGGTTCAGTCCTGGACGTAGTCAGCATTGGTATCAGTCAAATCGTGTTCAGGTCTCTGAAAGAGAGAGAGGACGCTCCACTCTGAGAATCTCTGACCTGAGAGAGAGCGATTCAGCCCAGCATCGTTTCAACTTTACAACAAGAAGCTTTGAATGGAGGAGCAGTTTACCTGGAACAACTCTGACTGTCACAGGTACTAATGAACGCAGAGCCATGGAGACACACAAACACAGAACCTGAACTCATCACTATCAGTTTGTACTCACTGTTTTATATGAACAAACAGGTCATGCTTGTGTGTTAATGATAAGAGAGCCTTTGTGATGAATGTCACCACTCAGCGTCTTTTACTTTAGAGCAGTGGTTCTCAACTGGTGGGTCGGGACCACAAAGTGGGTCGCAGAGCCGTTTTCAGTGGGTTGTGAATTTGTGTTTGGAAACATAAAGTGTGCCAAAAAGTCTATGAGTGCTTTAAACATGTTTTGTACCATCTGAGGTCCAAACTGCACAACATTTAAATACATCTCATTAGTTGACAAATATCAGATGATTTGGTTTACACTTCCTCATAGTTGATATTCGGTCCTGAGGTGAGACCAGTTGAGAACCAACGATTTAGAGCAATCCAACTTTTTAGCAGCTTCTCTGAGTTTTTTAGTTTGAAATCTTTGAACTCTTCAGGTAGAAGCTTTTGTCCTTTTCTTTTCTTTGGAAACCAATTTTTATTTGAAGAGCCCTAATTCTTAACAAACGTTACCTAAAGACAATCTGAAGAGGGGAAGCTTGTTTAGGCTCGGTTTTACACCAAGCTGTAAAGTATGTCAGACAGAAATGATCATTATATTCTTGCTGTTGTTTATGTTCTTCTGTGTTTGTTTTAGTTTGCTTTGTTCTTGCCTTTGCTGTTTGTCACAGGACTTTTTAAACCTGTGTTTTTGAAGGTGCTATATAAATAAAGTTATTATTATTATTATTATTATAGAAAAGACGCCTAATTTGTGTGCGCTGACTGAGTCAGACCAAAAAAAGGCATTTTAATCCAAGTTCTCTGTTGGAGCTCTTCTGTCAGAATAAAGGCTGTGTGGTCACAGACTCTTAGTTTTCTTGCTTTGACTTCTAGATATTGTGGAAGTTCAAATGATGTGCATCTAAATCTAATCTCTCTCTTTTTAGAACAGAGACAATTCACTTTTTTTCCTCCATATCCAGCGTTACAGGTTCAGGTTAAAAGGATAAGAGCCGATCAGCATTCCATTGAGGTGGAGATGACGTGTCACAGCAGCTGCAGTGAAGTCGGTCGTCTCTCATACGTCTGGTTCAGGAACAAACAGAAAATAACCAGAGCTGTGACTTCTACCTATAAAGGCTGGTTTTATCTTGAGGATGAAATCTCCTGTGCCTTAAACGGACATGATCGATTCCCCTCTCCTTCAGTGTGTGAGTAAACTTGACTAAATCACAAAACACACTTAAAGACTAACGCCACAGCACACTTACACTTTAAGTTCCCTTAAAACCCTGCTGGAATCTTATAGATTTAAAAGTCCAATGTGTAAAATATTTCCTGAATTAAATTATAAACTGACCTCAGTATATCATCAGACATTGAGGAAACAAGCGATGTTGAAGTGGTGTGGAACGGAAATGTTTCTAATAAGCTCCACGAGCAGAAACGTGCTCAAACTAGGATCAATATTGGAGATGCTTTTGAAAAATGGAGAGAGGTTAGAACACAGAAAGGTTTACAGACCCATGCAGAGCTGGATAAACACTGAAGCTTCAGAGTCCACCACATGGTGACCTGAGTGAGCATCCACTCTAGAGAGGAGGGGGGGGGGGGGAGACAGCTCAATGTTTAGAATTTGGACTGCAGTACCCATTTTAAACACTAGGGGTCAGAGTTACATACTGCTCCTTTAACTCTGTTTACAAATGAGTAATATTAAACTGCTCGGTAACAATTTTCACAACAGAGTTAAAACAGAATCTGAGTACAAAAGCAACCAAAGATTAAGCTTCAGTCTCGTGAAGATATCAGTGATGAAGCAAAAGCTAAAACGATTAACACATATTCAATGTTTTAGAAAGAGACTCCTCAAGATAAAGTGGAATTGCATGGCCTTTGTTTTACAGTTTGTTACATAGACTGCACAGAATTGATGACAAGACAAAATAAAAAAGAAGTAAAATCAGGCTCCATGGTCAGCACTTTACAGTCACTGTGACAGAAAGATGAATCAAAAAGGAACATAAAGACATCTAGATAAAAATGAACATGTATCTATGATCAAATGTTCTTATCTTTGAGTAATGTCTCCTGATGTCTTCCTCAGATGCTCCAAAGCTTCCCTCTGTGTCAGTGAGTCCCTCTGCTGAGATAGTGGAGAACAGTACTGTGACTCTGACCTGTAGCAGTGATGCTAACCCAGCAGCTAATTATACCTGGTACAAGAAGAATGGGAACCCAGACTTTCAACCTCTCAGTAAAGGACCAGAGCTCGTCTTCAGCTCCGTCCAGTCGTCTGACTCTGGAGAGTTTTACTGTGCGGCTGAGAACGATCTGGGGAGGAGAACATCTGAACACTTTATCTCTGATGTGAAATGTGAGTGAAAAATGACAAACAGTTTTTATCTCTCCCGTCTCTTGAATTTCATTCACACTAAGCTACAATCTGTAGCTGAGGTAAAATTTGAGTTTTGTGAAATATGTTTCAGACCATCAACAGCTAAAATGTTGCTACACAAAGTTATTCACACTTTATGATTTAATTACTCTGTGCTATGGTGGTAGCATACCTCAACATAGAATAATCACTGCTAACACATCTTCTCCAGATGCTCCAAAGCTTCCCTCTGTGTCAGTGAGTCCCTCTGCTGAGATAGTGGAGGGCAGTTCAGTGACTCTGACCTGTAGCAGTGATGCTAACCCAGCAGCTAATTACACCTGGTACAAGGAGGATGAAGACTCACCAACAGCTTCAGGACAGATTTTTAACATAAACAACACAAGTCCTGAACACAGTGGGCATTATATTTGTATCGCCCAAAATACCAGAGGACGTCATAACTCCACTGTACATCTGATTGTTTTGGAAGGTAAGCTTCACCCACACTGTTTCACAGGTCATATGACTCTATGACAGGAACAGCGGTCTAAAGGAATAACAACACTCTGATTCAGTCGGGAAGGCCACCCAATAGACCTCCGTAAAGGTTCTCCATTAGTCAGTCTCTTGGTATAACTAAAGACTTCCTCGATTGAATTCTTCCCAGGACGCCTTCCAGAGACTCCGAGAGGGGTTCAGTTTAGTTTCTTAGGATATCAGGTTAAGGTTAGGCTGACAGTACCTCTGCAACACTGAGGCACGAGGGGAAGGCGGACCTGGATTACAGCAATGCTGCAGCTTTTCTTCCTGAGGTCCACAACACCCATTACAGTGTGACTGTGTCATCTTACAACTTAAAACCAACATAACACTCATTAACATAAACAACATTCAATACACAGCTTTCATCCTAACACATAACATTACAGGACTAACAGCAAGACAAAACATGAACACAATGACAGGGTGAGGACAGCTTCTAGGAAATTATGATCATACGATTGTTCAATCCATGGCAGTGACATTTGAACCCGTTCAGTTCCTCTGTACACAATCTACTGATGAGTTAAAGAATATATATACATGTACCTGCAAAATGCATCTGTCTAAACATACACACACATAAACAATAAGCAAATAGAACAATCAAAGAGTTACAGGAGGAACATAAATCAAATAAAATGTATAGCTTGTTGGATGGCAATAGATGAATTTACTCGGTCAAAAGATACTGCTTTAATAAAGATTTGAATTTAGTTTTCTTGTTTTCTTAGTTCTGTTTGTTTAATTGAGTTGGTTCTTGCTTTAGTTAAATGAAGTTCCCTCCTGTTGCATGCCTGGTTGAGTAGTTTTGAGATGCTGAACTAAACGTTACATTTTTAAGTCTTTGTCACAATAATGTTTTTAATAAATGTCAAAAGTGAGTATCGTAGTCTGTTTTTAACAGTAACAGGGTGTTTGTCCTTCGTTTGGGTCTTATTTCGTTTTCAATTTCACCAAAAGAAAATACAATAAGTTGTAAGAATGTGTTCATGACATGTTTTTACTTGTAAGGTTAACTTTCTGTCTCTGTCTGTTTCAGCAGGAGGATGGAAACTGACGACTGCTGTGACAGTTCCTGCTATTTTCCTCATTATCATACTCATCTTTGTCGTCATATGGATCATGTGAGCAGTTCTTTTTCAGCAAATACTTGTTCATGATTAATGCATTGTACCCTCACAAACAACAATATGGTTTACTTTTCTATTTGAATGCACCTCACCAGAAAGAAGAGGGCCTGCAAGCAACCGTCTGAGCCCGGAGACAGACCAGAGAACAGTGAACAGGTGAGGAAGTCTCTGAATTTATGAATCAGGGACGGTTGAACTCTTGACATAGTGTTTGATTTGTTTGCCTTCAGCAATGTTTGTCCTATTTGTTTGCTGTAAGTGCTTAAGCTTTTGCTCTCTCCATCCTGGTGCTTCACATGTTGGGTTTTTTCAAAAAACTGAAGATTTTCTGAGAGCTCCCCAAAAAAGGAAAGTGAGACCTTTTGGGTTGCGTTGCTTTCCTGGCCTTGATAAAGACACCCAAGGATCATCAGCATTCAACAAGGCAAACCATAACATTATGAACTGCTTTTAATGAAACACCAAAAACAGGATTGGTTTCTGATTCAAGTCTCAAGTTCCCTCTTTTGCTTTCAGTAAAATTACAACTTCTGTCTCTGTAAATAACTCAAGCCTTGAATCCTGTCTTTCAAAAGTCTGTCTGTAAATAATTGAATACTCTTTGTTGTCCGGTGTTCACAGATACAACCAGCAGAGGAGCAGGATGAGCTTCAATATGCCACTGTCGACTTTTCCAGGAACCAGGCTGATCCTCTCTACTCCAACATCCAACCAGTTAAACCCCAAACACACAAGAAGAAGAAGAAGGAAGAAGAAGAAGGAGAACAAGAGGAGATGGTTGAGTACTCTGTGGTTAACTTTAACAGCGGCGGTGCAGCCCAGAGGTAAAACAACTCCTCACATAACATGATCTTTAACCACAAAACTATTGTTTTCATCATTCTGTTTATTGTGTTTTCATCATTTACCGTGATCACTGTTGGCCTGTTATCATATAATCTCATGTCTTTCTTCTTCTCAGCACCAGTGGTCAGCAAGCTGCAGATCCAGCTGCATTGTACAGTACAGTCAACAAACATGGACGAAGAAACCTCTAGTTTACTCTCATCCAATGAAATCCTTACAGGAAACCACTTTGAGAATGAATCCTCGGGACAGACTCCTTCAAGAACGCAGCTAGACCTGCATTTAATAAATGACTTAAAACAGATAAATGATGTTAGTATTAAGCTTTGTGAATGACTTACTGTGGTCCACCTGTAAAGTGATTATGAATTATTTTACAGGATTAATAATATGAGTTTTACATTAACAAGACTCATGTTTCAACAAATCAAACAAGTATTACTAGTTAAAAAGTATTTACCTTTATTGTTAATTGTTGTTGTGAAGATTCTTATTTTGTATTCATCTGTTTCTTATTGTTTTGTGGGGGAAGCTTTTATTTTGAAGGCTGATTTGCTTCTTAACTGCTTTAAACCGGATATTAAAAGACTCAGGTAGGTAGACAGTCAGTGTGTTAATTGATTTTAAAAAACCCACTGTTATCCACGCCCTCACATTTTAGCAACCAGCTGGAAGGTGTACAAGGTACAACCTTTGTAATCTTTATGATGTTTTCAGTGATTTATTTAAGCGTGCTAGCCTTTAGCTTAGCCATGCTATCTCATTCGCTCGCCCTTAGACCTTGGTTAATTGAGTCCTGTTAAATGTAGTTATTATGTTGATTTTTTTTGCTAAATTTAATTGCTCATTTTATGTGTATTTAAGGCCTATAGTTATCAATACGTGATTTATATATATTCTTTGGTGTAGTTAGTAAATGTTATTAATATGGTTCTTTAACTTTGTTGTTTGACTTGGTAAAAATGTTCTAAATTAACCTGACTATCTATTTTTATACCTTATCTCTTGTTATGTGTTAATATTATAAATATTTATGGTCCTTTTCTCTGTTTTGGGTTTAATGGTTATTTGCATGTTTATAAAGTTTGTCTTTCTGTTGTGTTTTATGTACAGCTCTTACGGTTTGTTTGTGAGTTATTGCACAGCATGAAGCAAAAAAGTAAAGTAACATAAACCAACAGATAAAGGATTCATCAATTGCTGTAGCTGGGTTTGCTACAGCTACCATGCCCATTCCAGGTGGTCAGATTTAAATGCACCTGTAGCCTGTGTGTGGTGTCGGTAAGAGAGCAGAAACACACCGAGCACAGGTTGTACTGTCACCACACGTTTGGCATTCATCTAAATGTCTGTAGTTAGTTCACCTGTTGCTTATATCCTTGCTTTTATTCACTTACAAGTTTTACTTAAATGGTTCTCTTGTAATGTGTCACAGATGTAAATGAGTAATGTAAAATGTTTACACTTCCTGAACCAAATTTCAATGAAATACTTCTGCAAACAATGTAAAAAGGGATCAAATGTAAATTTCATTTTTCCAAACAATCAGAGATGAATGACAAAATGTAAATGTCCTGACTCTGACTCTCTGATGTTTCACTGCCCTCTAGTGGAGAGGCTTTTATTCTCACATTCAGGCTTTATCATTCAGTGCTCCCTAAACGGGATAAATAAACATTTTAATTTATCATTTGATTTATGATATAATATGTATAATCCATCGAGCAACGCCCCCGAGTCTTCGTTACCCAGCTTCCCTGAGTCTCCACAGTCCCAGCAGCTGGTTTGCCATTCAAAGCCTCAGACTCAGCAACTGGTGTGCGAGCCTCATCCTTCCCTCTTCCAAGAGCCTCAGCTAACAGGGTTCCCAGTGACCCAGTACCTGTGCTTCCCAGTAACTCTGCCCCCGTGCTTCCAAATGACCCAGCCTCCATGCTCTCAAGAGCCTGAGACCACCCAGTGCCCCAGAACCTCAGCCAACCTGTGTCCCAGAACCTCAGCCAACCTGTGCCCCAGAACCTCAGCCAACCTGTGCCCCAGAACCTCAGCCAACCTGTGTCCCAGAACCTCAGCCAACCTGTGCCCCAGAACCTCAGCCTGTGCTCCTGTCCTGCCAGAGCATCTTCAGCTCCAGCCCTCTTAACGTTCCTGTTGAGGCCTGGTTCCCCATTGGCATGTCTGTCCATTGCTGTGTCCCAGTGGGAGGCCCTGCCAACAACTGCATCCCTGTTGTAGGCCCTGCCCACTCTTTTGGGCCTGTCAGTGGCCTGGCCTATACCTGCCCATGTTTTTACGTTGACGGCAAGACAGAAATCTCCTCGCCGCCGCCTTCCCAAACTGCTCTCACCGTTTGGTCGGCCTCCCATCCTCCCTCCTGAACTATTTGCGCTAATGCCCTTCAGGTTCCTGCTCTCCCTCTGCCCTGCCGCCCACCTGAACTTTTCTGCTCCCTGAACTCTAGCCCTTGGTTCAACTCAGCTGCAGACTATTAAACATCCTGCCTCAGTGCACAGATGAACTGTACAGGACTGTACAAAGATTAGTGGGATTCAAAAATAAATTTATAAATAAAATAAAAAAGATTGTTCTCAGCATGCTTCTTTTTGAAGTCTGTTCTGCTGCAAAATATTCCTATGAAATCTATTTTATCTTTCTATGATTAATCCACTTGACCAGCTCATGAGTACCCCCCCCCCCAAAAAAAAAAAATATCCTGAACTGTGATTGGCTATTCACCCTGTCAGAGCTGAGACTAATGATAAAACTGACTCTTCTCTTTTTTAAGGCTCCTGAATCAATGAATCATTTTTAATTGTTTGATAAATAGTTAAAATAATAATAATTAATACTTTGCATATCTATTTCACAAGACCGGTGCATAGGACGGTAATGCACACTGTCATACTTGCAATGAAGTAACTAGCATGTACAGGACCAACACATTGCTAATTCATGTAATCTTGCAAGTTTGACTGTGTGCAAATGGTAAGTACTTTAAATTTGGACTTTTAGCATACATCTTATTTTTGTGTCAATAAAGAATGAAGCTAAAAATGTATTTATGTTTCCATTATTTTGTTTTATGACTGAGATATAACAGGTGAATTTTAATAGGTTATTTTTAAAGGTAAATCATTTATTATTATTTATTTGTGTGTGTTTTTGAAGGCCACCACTGCGTCAGTCAGTGCACCAGTCGGGCTACCCCAGTGTTGATGCTCCTGCACCCAAGGGTCTCACATTTTGAAGATAACCCCTTGTTCAGTTTTTATGTCCTGTAAAAAAAATAAGTTTGCCCTAAAACAAGTTTGGTACCAATAGGACTTCTTTGTGATGTGAGTTCTTCCTGTTTGACTGATCATATATGTTAATCATCTAAAGAGGAAGGAAATGTAGGCGTTAAAAACAGCCTGATATCTGTCTTCTGTTCACTCACTGCAGAGGAGGACAGTCTTCTCTCAGACGATATCCTTCTTCACTGTAAGTAGAATAATTTATCAACATGTCTGATACTGTTTGAGTCCTGCTGTGTTCTTATTAATCTGCTAACATGTTTTATTGTCCCTAAAGTCACACAGAGAGATGAGAGGAGCAGCGATGACTTTAACTGCAGCAGTGAGTGGATTTATCGTCCTCCTCCTCTCTGTGTCAGGTACTTCATATCTACAGTTACATTCATTTAATCTAAAGAGGGAAATCTGAGGAGATGTGGGACTGATTAATGCAGACTGAAAAGTGTGCTTGATGTTACAGGAAATGTTCTCAGAAACACTATAAACACAGTTTTAATGTATATCATTGTATATCTGTTTTAATGTCTAACAGGAAGATCTTTAGTTGGATCGCCTTTTTCATATTATTTCTTAAGCAGTTTGTTTGCAGAATCTTTCATACAGTTTCTATCGACATGTATTTTTTATCCTTTTTAACATTTTTTGGATGGAAACTTGTTTCCATGATGCGTTGACAGCTTTTAAGATCGTATCTTTAAGTATGAGTGTCTGCTCTGTTTCTCACACCTCATAGTTCTGCTTTTTTTTAAAGTCTTCACACTTACTTCAACAGCAAACTTACCACAGACCATCCAAGTATGGCAAAAAGTCTTTAATAATCAATTCATAGTTTTCACATGACATCACACGCTTATGGAACCGCCCACCTGGCGGGCGATAAAGACTCTGTAGCTGAACGCTACTGAGAAGTTATTGGTCTCAGTGTTTTTTTATCAGTTTAATTTTTCCATGTTTCAAATGAGAGACAGTTGTTGTTGAATGTGATGCACTAACCGACGAGGAGACGAGCCCGGGTTGTTCTTCTACAGAATGTTTGAAAGAAAACCCAGAGAGGAGGAGATTGTGGATTAATGCTGTTAGACACTCTGCTGTCCCTGTGAGGGAACAAAAGAACAGACTTCTCCTCATCATGACATTAAAGATTGTGTTAACTTGATCTAAATATTCCTGCCTTTAACGAACATTACTGCCCCAGAACACTGACTGACAGAGACCCAGATACTATCGTCAGCTAACCTTAACTTATGTTAGCTTGTTAGCACTCACCGATGTTTGGATGATGAAGAATTTCTTGCCCTTCACTTCCTAAACGAGCATTATTGACCCAGCCACATCAAAAATACATAAAACTGTCTTTTCATCCTACAATGGTGAAGGAGAGGGATTACCCTCTAAATATAACATCTCTAAAGTGACGTTCTTCTCTCTGATAATCAATACTTCCTCTTACAACCGTAAAGTTCACAGGTCTAAATAACACATTTAACGTTCTCTACACCTTCAGACTGGATGATGTCTGGTCTCAACGACTTGCAGATTAACTGTAGAAACAAGTGAACATCTTCTACTCTTCCTTTAACTGTATATACAAATGGACAACATCCCTCAGGCTCCTTCTGTTGAACAAGATGAAGCCAAATGATCCTCATGATGGGCGCTTACATATTGCATATTTGCAACCAGAGTCTGCGTAGTAGGGATCCACTGGAAGACGTCACGCTACTTCCTCTAACGAAAACATTTAACGTACAGAGAAACATAAAAATCCCTCAGGTGTGTTCAGTCAACAGAAGAACAGATGCATGCATTTAGATTTCATTGTTGACCCCCATGGCCTTTCTGTTATCATGGAGGAGGTTGGAGTTTGACCTATACTGCAGCCAGTCAGCAGGGGGCGCTCTAAATCTTTCTCCTTTGACTGCAGCCGTTGCACCGTCAATTTTAACATAGAGTCTATTTTTACACTAGAGCAGGGGTCTCCAACCTTTCTTCATCTGAGAGCTTCTTTGAAAAAATGAAAGTGGCCAATCAAATCTCTTGCATTCATTAACATCAGCTGAATGAAGCTACTTGTAAGTGCCATTTTTGCATTAATAAGTTTGATTATTATTGTTTGGATTATGATTTGCTAGAGCATAGCAGATGATATGTTTGTGTTTATCTTGGGAATATTTACTGAGATTATTCCTATTTTATTTTGAAGGTTTGTTGTGATTCTGTAAGACTTCCGTAGTCATGTGGTCAGGAGACAGGAAGTGAAGTGTATTGTTATGTGTTACGCTGTCTAAGTAAAATAAACGAGTGACGGCGGAGCAACACGGTAGTTTCACCGTGGACACATGGGAACATGTGTGAAGCCAACTCAACGCGTAAAACAGTGTAATGTCGTCACTATAGAGTGGTTAAGAAAGAACTAAGTTTAAGAACATAAGATTTACTAAGAAGACTAAAGAAACCACTACATTAAGTAAAACTACCAGCTCACAAACTTGACGTCGGACGCCATGACGACGCAAGAACTGTACAAGACGGCACAAGAATAAATGTAAGATACTCAGCTTCTCGAGAAAATAAGACAACAAGGATGTTTTGGTCTAACTACGATGACACTCATTATGAAAGCAGGCCGTGCTTTGTGTCATAGACCATCGTTCATGAACACTTGTTGAACTAGAAGTTGTGTAAAAGAGGCATCATGGCGGACGACGACGCGCAGGATCCCGGACCTGGCGCACAGAGCTGCAGTAGCAGGGCTGACCAGAAGAGGGCGCCAAAGTACACAGAAAAGGGTTTGGAAGAGTGCCTGAACAGGTACATTAATGCAAGACGATCTAAGCTCTCACAGCTAACAGCAAAAACGAATAAGATTAATGGACTTATGAAAGATAATGAGAGTCCAGACATTGTTGATGATCACTTGAATGAATGCTCAAAACTACAGAATGAGTTTATTCATACAAATGATAATGTACTGCTGCTGCTACCCGAAGAAGATAAAGAGGCTGATCAAACATTTTGGTTTAAGCCAAAAATTGAGCAAGTTAATAAATTCATGCTTGAGGTTGAGGGATGGACATCTAATATAAGACAACAACACCAAGATGACGTGAATCCAGATGATAGTGTGTCTGTTGCTGATGCACCCTTAAAAACGACATTTGGGTCATGTGTTGTACGAAGCACAGCCACAAGCAGTTCATCAAGATCATCCAGAGCTTCATCCATATCATCTGTACGTCGGAAGGAACAAGCAGAACGTGCCGCTTTACTTGCACGTGCAGCATCTTTGAAACAGAGACAAGTATTAGACTTTGAAGAATGCAAATTGAAGGCAAAAAGGGAACAACTTGAGATTGACACAGCTATTGCTGCTTCTACAGCCAAAATAAAAGTGTTGGAAAACTATGAATATGAAAGTTGTAAGAGTGGTGCAGTTGCTGATCCTGAAGTACGACTTTCAGTGAATCAGCCGCAAAGGAACCAGCTTCCAGAAACAAAGCTTGGACATTCAGAATGGTTAAAGGTAACTGATCATCAAATAAAACAAGAAAACCAGACACAGGAGAATGGCATCAATGATGACCCAGTAGATCTGTGTGAAGTGATGCTTAAACAAAATAACATCACTGAGATGTTAGTCAAACAACAGAGACTGTCATATTTGCCCCAAAGAGACATTCCTGTTTTCAGTGGAGATCCACTTGAGTTTAAATCGTTCATAAGAGCTTTTGACCATACAATTCAGGACAAAACAGATAGTGACAGTGATAGGTTATACTACCTTGAACAGTTTACCAGAGGTGAGCCCAGAGACTTGGTAAGAAGTTGTCAACACATGAGTCCTTATTAAGGCTATCATGAGGCAAGAAAGCTGTTGACTTATCACTATGGTAACGAACTGAAAATTGCAACTTCCTACATGAACAGAGCATTCAACTGGCCACAGATTAAACCTGACGACGCCAAGGCTCTTCAGAGTTACTCCCTGTTTCTCACTGGATGTAACAACGCAATGCAAGACATCAACCAGCTTCAAGAAATTGAGAATCCCACTAATCTCAGAATCATTGTCTCCAAGTTACCTTACAAGATAAGAGAGAAGTGGAGAGTTTCTGCTTTTGACATTCAAGAGGCAACTGGACAAAGAGCAAAGTTTTCAGATCTAGTTAGATTCATAAGCAGACAAGGTAGAATAGCTGCTGATCCTATTTTTGGAGACATAAAGGATGCTGAGGATAAGGGAAAATCTTATGCAAACATGAAAACGACAAGAACATCTAGACCAAAGGGAAGTGCTTTTGCCACAAGTGTAGCACCTTCTGCAAATGAAAAGACACATGATCATGGTAAAAACTCGTACTCCTCTACATGTTACACAGGCTGTGCATTTCAGAAACCATGTGTGTACTGTGAAAAACAACATACATTGGCAGAATGTCACAAAATCAGAAATCAGCCTTACAAGGAAAAACTTGATTTTCTTAAAGGCAAAGGTTTGTGCTTTGGATGTTTGACATCAGGACATTTAAGTAAAGACTGTAGAAAAAGAGCTTCATGTGAGTTCTGTTCAAAGAAACACCCAAGCATGCTTCATTTCACAAAAGAAGAAGATAATGAAAAGGTTGACAGCAGTCAGAAAAACATCACAGAAAAGACTACAGCTGATGAATCAACACACATCTCAGGTGGGACCTGTGGAGCCACTGGGGCCGGAACAGACAGTCGTGTTTTGTCGATTGTTCCTGTGTGTGTCAAGTCAAAGAAAAGCAACAAGATAATAGAGACTTATGCATTCATGGATAATGGAAGCCAAGCCACATTCTGCTCCGAGGAGCTAATGAGGCAGCTTGACCTTGAAGGTAAGAAAACTCAGATCCTGCTTCGCACAATGGGCCAGGAAAAGTTAGAGACAAGCTACCATCTTACTGGATTAGAGGTGTGTGGTTTGAAAGAGAACATTTACATTGACTTACCCGAGATTTACACTCATAAAGACATTCCAGTTTCCAAGGAGAACATTCCAGTGCAAGAGGATTTGGAAAAGTGGCCACATCTTCATGGTATTCAGCTGCCACAGATTGATGCAGACATTGGTTTGTTAATAGGATGTGATGTGCACAAAGCTATGGAACCGTGGGAAATCATTCACAGTGAAGACAACGGTCCATATGCAGTTCGAACTGTCCTAGGCTGGGTAATTAATGGTCCTCTCAGGAGAGATGATTGCACTACTTCATCTGAAAGTGAACTCAGTGTTTCTGTGAATCGCATTTCTATTGCTAATGTAGAGAACCTCCTAGTGCAACAGTTCAACCATGATTTTCCAGAGAAAGCCTGTGAAGAAAAACAAGAAATGTCACGAGAAGATATTCAGTTCATGAACTCTGTTAATGAAACAGTGAAAAAGGTTGATGGACACTACAGTGTTGGTCTTCCTCTGAGAAACGAAGACACAAAAATGCCTGTTAACCGCAGTGTAGCTGTCCAGAGAGCAGAAAACCTGAAAAGGAAACTTGTCAAGAACAGAGACTTTCACAGAGAATATAAAGACTTTATGTCTGACCTGTTAAGCAAAGGCTACGCAGTTAAAGTATCACATGAAAAGACTGTGATTGAAAATGAGAGAGTTTGGTATATACCTCATCACGGGGTGTATCATCCACAAAAAGGAAAACTTCGTGTAGTCTTCGACTGTGCAGCATCATATCAAGGCAAGTCACTGAACGGAGAACTATTGCAAGGTCCAGATCTGACCAACTCACTGGTTGGAGTGTTAACAAGATTTAGACATGACCGCATTGCTTTAATGTCAGACATAGAAGCGATGTATCACCAAGTAAGAGTACCACCAGAAGACAGTGAGCTCCTGCGGTTCCTCTGGTGGCCAGATGGAAACATAAATGAACCTCTTCAAGAGTACAAGATGGTTGTGCATTTGTTTGGTGCAACATCCTCCCCCAGCTGTGCCAACTTTGCGCTCAGAAAGACAGCTGAAGATGCTAAAGACAAGATGACACCTGCTGCAGTAAAAGCTGTTGTGAACAACTTTTATGTAGACGATTGTCTTTTATCGGTGTCAAGTGAAACACAAGCATGTGCTATGGTCAAAGATTTAACAACAGCGTGTGAGAGTGGAGGATTTCATCTTACAAAATGGATGAGTAACAGCAGAGTTGTACTCGCATCCATTCCTGACACAGAAAGAGCAAAACAGGTTAAAGATTTAGATCTTAGTCATGATGCTTTACCTGATGAGAGAGTCCTAGGAGTCAACTGGTGTACTGAGACAGATGTTTTCAAGGTTAGGATAAATGCAAAGCAAACTCCTCAGACAAGACGTGGCATCCTCTCATTTGTAAGTGCCATATATGACCCTTTGGGATTCTTGTCACCTGTCATCCTTCCAGCAAAGATGATTCTGCAGGACCTTTGTGGCAAAAAAGTCTCCTGGGATGAGGACATTCCCACTGAACTGGCTAAAAGAGCACAAATGTGGATTTCGGATCTTACAAAGCTTCATGGTTTCACAGTGGAGCGGTGTTTGAAACCGATTGGATTTGGAACAATCACATCAGCACAATTGCATAATTTTGCTGATGCCAGCGAGAAAGGTTATGGTGTTGTTACCTACCTTCGAATAACCAATGAGAAAGGAGAAACTCACTGTTCATTCATCATCAGCAAGGCCAGAGTTTCACCACTCAAGCAAACAACAATTCCGAGGCTGGAGTTAACAGCAGCTGCTGTTGCTGTTAAAATAGACCGGCTCATGAGAAAGGAGCTGCAAATGCAGCTTGAAGATTCTGTGTTTTGGTCTGACAGCACCACTGTGTTGAGATATATTGCCAGTGAAAGTGTTAGATTTAAAACCTTTGTTGCAAACAGAGTGTCGCTCATCAGAGACAACACAAAGACAAGTCAATGGATGTATGTATGTTCTGAGCTGAACCCAGCTGACCATGCATCACGAGGTATGAATGCAGACAAGTTCATAGAGTGTCAAAACTGGATTTGTGGACCAGAGTTTTTGTTAAAGGACAACAGACATTGGCCAGTTTCACCGGACATGAGAGAAATACAAAAAGATGATGTGGAAGTTAAAGCAGCAGTGATTGTGAATGCTACAAATGTGCATGAGAATCTGCTTAACAAGTTTATCTGTCATTATTCAGACTGGAACTGTTTAAAGAAGGCAGTATCCTGGATGATGAAGTTCAAACAGTTGCTTCACAAGCTGAACACACATCGCAAGCTTCTATTCTCACAAGCAAGTGATGAAGTGAGTCTGGAAAAGAAAACTGAAATGGTTGCAAGTCAAATGCAGAAGTTCAGGTCAACTATTAAAGGGTCTCTTCTCACTGTTGAAGATGTTGCAAAGGGAGAAGTTGAGATAATCAAACTTTGTCAAAGTCAAAGCTTCAGTGATGAACTTGAGTCTCTTCAGAAAGGTAACAAGCTTAAAAGAAACAGTCATATTGTAAAGCTTGATCCTGTTGTGCAAGATGGGATGTTAAGAGTTGGAGGAAGATTGCATCAGTCTTCACTGCCGGCAGATGTAAAGCATCCTGTGATCCTGCCTAAAGATCATCATGTTTCTACGTTGATCCTCAGACACATTCACCAAGAAACAGGACACAGTGGAAGAAACTACATGTTGTCAAGACTGAGAGAAAGATTTTGGATTCCACAAGCAGACTCAGCTGTGAGAAAAATACTGTCCAAGTGTGTTGCATGCAGAAAGACTTCAGCGAAACCAGGTGAGCAAAGAATGGCAAGTTTGCCTCCAGATCGACTGATTCCTGACAAGCCTCCGTTCACAAATGTGGGCATAGACTATTTTGGGCCATTTGAGGTCAAACAAGGGAGGAGTAGAGTCAAAAGATACGGTGTTTTGTTCACATGTCTTACTGTTCGAGCAATTCACATAGAAGTTGCCCATTCACTTGATACTGACTCGTGCATAAATGCATTTAGAAGGTTTATAGCAAGGAGAGGCCAAGTATCTGTTATGAGATCAGATAATGGTACTAACCTGGTTGGAGCAGAAAAAGAAATGCGTGAAGCGATCAAAGGTTGGAATCATTCAAAAATAACAGAGACATTAACGCAGAAAGGCATTACCTGGATGTTTAACCCACCAGCGGGTTCACATTTTGGTGGCGTCTGGGAGAGACAGATTCGTTCTGTGAGGAAAATTCTTACCCAGATCCTGAAACAGCAACCACTTGAAGATGATGAACGCCTCCGCACATTGTTTTGTGAAGTCGAAGCAATTGTCAACAGCAGGCCGATAACAAGAGTCTCTAATGATCCAAACGATTTAGAGGCACTTACACCTAACCATCTGCTTCTTCTTAAGAGACAACCAGTACTACCTCCTGGAGTGTTTCAGAAGGAGGACTTGTATGTGAAGAGAAGGTGGAAACAGGTACAATACCTGACAGACATTTTTTGGAAGCGATGGACTAAGGAGTACTTGCCGCTTCTACAAGAGAGACAGAAGTGGTTAGTACCCAGAAGAAACCTGAAATCAGGAGATGTTGTTCTTATTGTGGATGAGAGCGCACCCAGAGGTTCCTGGTTGATGGCAAAAGTTGAAAGGACAGTTTCTGACTCAGACGGACTTGTCAGACGTGCATTTGTTAAAACTAAAACTAATGTTTTGGAAAGGCCAATAGATAAGTTATGTCTGTTGCTTGAAATGGATGAATAAGTTAAGTTCGCTTGTGTTTAAAGTGTGAGACTTAGCGTGAGTAACATATTACATTTGAGTGAATTTTTGAGTTCTACGAAAAGTGAATTTGACATTTGTAGTTGTTTAGCAGTGATGACTATATGTTATGTTGAACAAGTCAGTCAAATTATTCCCGATCTGAAGTTAAATGTCACTTTAATGTTTGAGATGTAATTGTTATGCTTTGCAGTAACAATTAGGGGCCGGAATGTAAGTGCCATTTTTGCATTAATAAGTTTGATTATTATTGTTTGGATTATGATTTGCTAGAGCATAGCAGATGATATGTTTGTGTTTATCTTGGGAATATTTACTGAGATTATTCCTATTTTATTTTGAAGGTTTGTTGTGATTCTGTAAGACTTCCGTAGTCATGTGGTCAGGAGACAGGAAGTGAAGTGTATTGTTATGTGTTACGCTGTCTAAGTAAAATAAACGAGTGACGGCGGAGCAACACGGTAGTTTCACCGTGGACACATGGGAACATGTGTGAAGCCAACTCAACGCGTAAAACAGTGTAATGTCGTCACTATAGAGTGGTTAAGAAAGAACTAAGTTTAAGAACATAAGATTTACTAAGAAGACTAAAGAAACCACTACACTACTGTTTGTACACGTGTGAAATTGCAAAAAGCCAACGCTTATCAAGAATCTTAAATTAACATCAAGGTCCAAGAAAAAAACATGAATATTTTACACTTCTTATTGTAAGCTATGTTGCTGAGAATTCACATCAATGTCCAAGAAAACATTACTTCTTTACACTTGTTTTAATGGGCCAAATATATGAATAGTGGGAAGAGGTACATTCACTGATTTATTTTTATTTTTATTTTTTTAACACAGTCGGTCAACCTATAGGTGAGCTACTTTAAACCTGCCTGCTCCGAGCTACCTGTTGGAGACCCCTGCACTAGGGCTTTCAAACAATTACACATTTATGATTAATCATATCTTTAATCACATGTTTGAAGTTCCATTATTTTACATTTTAAATGTTATGCTTTTATTGTAGATATTATACTGTTTTATGTTAAGGGTGCTTTACTTCCTGTTTGGATACAAACGTTTTTTTTCATATGTAGAGACTTTTCCTTTTTGTTTTTAAAGTTATGGATGTTGATGGTTGTTTCCTGATGTGCTCTGTGTTACAGTGGTTCAGGGTCAGGACAGCTGGAGAGTGACTTACTCTTCTCTTCAGATCTGTGCTTATAAAGGATCAACTGTGGAGATGAACTGCACCTTCACATACCCAGAGAGGACAAAAGGAGAAGTTAACTCACTTCAGAAAACATTCTGGTTGAGAAAAGATGGTTTTCATTACAAAGATGTAGAAACAGTTTCAGAGTATTCAGGTCATGTGAAGAATATCTGTGATGAGAACAAATGCACTCTGAGAATCACAAACCTGAGAGAGACAGACTCGACTGTGTACAGGTTTGGATTCATAATAAACAAAGACAGTTATCATGGTCACCCTGGGGTCACTCTGTCAGTCACAGGTAATCTTTCACCTCAATATTTCTGAGCTCACTGTTTCTAATACATTATAAATACATGTTTTAATATGTGCATGTTTTGTGAAAACAGTTGACGTTTCTTCACATGTACAGATCTCCAGGTGAAGGTGAGCAGACCATATAAGGCTCTGCTCTTTCAGTGTCTCAGTGGACTTTCCAGTCAAACCTCCTACATCTGGTTCAGGAACGGACAGAAATTCAAACATAGCACTTCATCTTATTATTCACCAGAGCAGCTTCTTCAGACAGACAGTTACTCCTGTGCTCTGTCAGGACATGAGAAGTGCCCGTCTCCTCCAGTGTGTGAGTTTATTTACAGTCTTCACTGATTCACACCATCAGATGGAATCTTTAAACTATTAAATGGTGCCTCATAGCAGCATGTACCTCAGTGGTATTTGTTATTTATTTAGATTTTTCATAGAGTGTCCTGTTTATCTGTTTCAATGTAAAAAAAAAACCTTTATTCAGCTGTCATGAGCCTCAATTTCAAAACCAAAAGCTAAGTTAGAATGGAATATGTTCATCATCATCATCTGATGTGGATGACAAAGGTCTCTCTGATTCTCCTCCAGATGCTCCAAAGCTTCCCTCTGTGTCAGTGAGTCCCTCTGCTGAGATAGTGGAGGGCAGTTCAGTGACTGTGACCTGTAGCAGTGATGCTAACCCAGCAGCTACTTTTAAATGGTACAAGAGAAATCAGACCCCTCAATACCTTCATGAAGGAGCACAGCTGGTCTTCAACTACATTCAACCCTCGGCCTCTGGAGAGTATTACTGTGAATCTGAGAACAAGCTGGGGAGGAAGTGGTCTGGATACGTCTCTATCAATGTGAAATGTGAGTGAAACAGCAGAAATGTTCTTGAAGATATTATGTGTAAAGAAGAAACTCTCACCTACAAATAAACACACTACTATAGTCTCTTTGACAGATTCAAGTTAAAGGACCAGTGTGTGAGATTTGTCAGGACTTTAATGTGACAATTTAAAATATTTTTACTTGAGTTTAATTACTTTAAAAGTTTGTTATTGTATCCTCTAACCAGGGGGGGTTAAACCTAAAATAGGTTGTCAATTCAGAAGACTCTAGATCAAATGTTCTAAGTATCAATATCAAATGATCTCTAAATGAACAGTTTCAGAATGTTAGCGTTTCAGTTGTTCAGGTTACTCAAATCTTGTGATTCACTAGGTTGTTTAAGGAGATTGGTCGGAGCAGACTCTATAAAGAGCAATAAGACCTCCAGTCCACACAAACACACACAACACCGATGTATGGATATAAAAGAGAAACGTATTTAAGAGGTTTGATCACAGTTCTTTTCCTGTTCACATATATGAAACATGTATACACTTTAAATAAAAAAATATCTCTTCCATATATCTCAAATTAAACAAATCGAAAAGACAAGATGGAAAACACACCTTTGTAACAAAATGAATTAAATCCCCTTTTAAGGTTTCAGTCTTTGTCCGTTTCAACTTTGTTTTTCGGTTATGAAAAGAGAGTTCCTTTAATGTTAGATTTTAGGCCCAAAACAAAACATACTGAGATCTCAGAAAAAACAAAAGTGCAAATAAAAATAAAAATCCTTTCAGTTAGACTCCATATGTGCTTCCTACCTCCCTTTGGAACAACACATTATCTGCAGATCAGCATCCAGATGAGACGACAGCACCCTCAAGCAGCAAAGACCTGGACGGCGGTTGAATCGTCCCTCAGAAAAGACCCAGTTACTTCACACTTTTAATTTGATTTTAACACAACAATAACACATGAACTAAGTGACTGTTTTTTATCAATTTGTGTCCCAAGTGACTTCATCACATGGAAAAAAATGACATTGCGTGCTACACACAGATACAGAGCTTAGCTTAGCTCGTAGCTACTAGGCCACAGTTAGGTAAACACAGACCACATTACATCCAAACTTCAATTTACACCAAATATCCTGACTGGTTTTAGTTCTATGACATCTTGAAATCAAATTAAATACAACTGAAACATTTTAACAATGAAATGTGCATGCTAGTCATCTAATTTGAACAGCTAACTCACCAGGATATCCACATTAAAGGTGAGAACACCTTCAGAGTTTCTGCCGGTGAACTTCTCCTACACTGTGACTGGAGAAACTGCCAGCTTCACTAAAAGCTTTTTAACTCTTGGAAACAGCTCATGAACGTATCTTATTCATCTTCCTGTCTAACAGCTTCCTTTTTATGTGTCTATTTTACTTCACAGTCTGTAGAAATCACGGAGAAAAACTTTTTTCTGCCGATGCTTCAGGGGGTACCGATAGCCTGCAGTTGGTTCAATCAAGGAACTTGCGTAAATCTGTAATGCGTTTAAGGAACATCTGTAAATATGAAACTACAGAAATAACCTGGGTTACATTATGTTAATGATTTCCAAGAAGTAGCTCTTTATTACATTTACGCTTCACGTGTTCCTATAATGAACCAGAAAAGACAAAACAAACGCCGGCTTTAGAGAAGGCCTTCAGTTTACTAAAGCTGGGCGGACACTGAAATACAAACACAGATCTAATGACACTTCAGTTATATTTTTATTCTTCTCTCCTCAAGATGCTCCAACAGATTGTTCAGTGACTGTGAGTCCTGCTGGTGAAATCAGAGAGAACAGTAGAGTGACTGTGACCTGTAGCTGTGATGCTAACCCAGCATCTGAATACACTTGGTACAAGAAGAATAACAATCAACCTCTCAGTAGAGAAGCTCAGCTCGTCTTCAGCTCCATCAAGTCCTCTGACTCTGGAGAGTTTTCATGTAAAGCTGAGAACGATCTGGGAAAGCCGACCTATAAATGGATCTCTATTGATGTGAAATGTGAGTGAAACACTTTAAACAGCAACATTCAACATTTGGAGACTTTCCTTACTGACCTGATTTCTCTGTAGTTTCATAGTTTGCTCACACCTTGATTATCCTGTCTGTTAATGACTTTCAAATCTTCAGAAACCTTTTCACTAAATGCTGTTTTCATTTAAAGGTCAGTTATTAAACTACGTCTCTTTTTGAAGCATGAAAGCTTCCCTCTGTGTCAGTGAGTCTCTCTGCTGAGACCATGGATGGTTAGAGATCAGGGCTGTAGCAGGAGGATCATCAGTATTTATCACTTTCAAAGATATGTTGTTTCAAAAGGATTTTAACTCATAGAGAAGTTCACATCTCTACAGCTTTAGACTGAGAGAATGTCAAATAAAAGATATTGATTCTAACAGGACATGAGGACTAATGCTTCACAGCTGGAATAATAAACTTAAAAAGGCTATATTTCTAATATTTTAAGTTTTAGACCACTGAAATAAACTCTGAAAGATTTACATGTTCATTCTATGTTTAAAATAGACTTTTATCCTCCTCCAGATGCTCCAAAGCTTCCCTCTGTGTCAGTGAGTCCCTCTGCTGAGATAGTGGAGGGCAGTTCAGTGACTCTGAACTGCAGCAGTGATGCTAACCCAGCAGCTAATTACACCTGGTACAAGGAGAATGGACCTCTAAACCTTAATCCCTCAAATGCAGGAGCACAGCTCGTCCTCAGTTCAGTCAACTCCTCGGCCTCTGGAGAGTATTACTGTGAAGCTGAGAACACGCTGGGGAGAAGGACATCCAAACACATCTCTATAAATGTCAAATGTGAGTAAAACACCTATTATTTAAAAAGTGTATCTACCTACCTAAAAACCCAACATCCCCACTTTTTCCATTTTTTAGCCACTCAAATGTTTCGCTGAACTTTCCACATTCCTACTCTGCATTTATGTGGTGTCGGACACATCGGAAGAATTAGCTTCCAATTGGAAAATACAGATGAACGTCTGCTCAAGTCGGAACAACAATTCAGAAACCCAACTTGCCGACTTAACGTCACATTTGTCATCATTCAGACTCAACCTACCTAAACTGACCGTTTCAACCTGTTAATCACGCACTTGGTTTGATCAAGCCACCAAAACTACTTGGATAGGTTCAGGACACATTCAGTATGTTCACATGCTGTTAGAGATAGTCGATAAATTGTGTTAGTACGACTAAAACTGTAATAAATCAGTTCCTGTGGGGGCGCTGGAGTCCTATCGATGGCGGTCTCCATGCTGGAAATGCTGTCTCACCCTAAATTTCAGTCAACATAACAGGCTGAGAGCTGGAGCTGAGGCTTTAAACCTCTTGAGAAACCCTTATATGGCGCCTGCTTGTCAATCAGGTCAGCTATGCCTTCACCCCCCGTACAGTGTGTGCTGATTGAGACATGAGCTAAAAAGACATATTTGTTTTTTTTAAAAGACGATGTTCACAATTTGGCCGTCTTCTTTGAATGGGTGTGTATGTGACTTCCTGTGCTCCTGCAGACAGCCTCTAGTGGACACTCGAAGAACTGCAGGATTTTGCACTTCAACATCTGCTTCATTTTTCAAGAGTGGAGGTTTCTGCTTAGGACAGACTGATGATGAATATATCTGAATGCTTTTTTTGGTCACCATTTCCCAGGGGGAGGGAAATCAGTGGCTGTTGCTGGAACAATCACGGTTGTTCTCCTGGTTATCGTGTTCCTCTCTGTCCTCGTGTGGATCAGGTGAGCTGCTTCGTTTCACTGAATCATTAAAAGTCAGTCATATCTAAAAAACATAATTCATCATACTTTTAAATTCTTCTCACAAGACAAAAGAGGGCTTCCAATGAACCGTCTGAGGCTGAAGAGAGACAAGAACACACGGAGCAGGTGAGAATAGTTCTGATTAATATCTTAGTACTAAATAAACGCTGATTCATTCAGACTGCTGTGTTACTCAGAGGTCGTTCATCCAGAAGAGTAAATGTGCTCGATATGGTCCGTCCAATAATCTGACCAAGCAAATATTTCACTCAGCCGACTGCTCAGAGCTGATCATCCTACAAGTACACAATCATTGCGTTAGTTTCTGCAGACATCATGAACAGTAGCTGCTGGTCATTAGAGAGCGCTAGGGCACCGCCAATCACTCCCCAGAAGAAGAATTTGTTTTAAATAAAGGCCGTACATACATGAACAATTTTAAAAGGAAATGTTTTGTGGTTATTGAGTTAAATGTTTAATCTGTCCAAAGTTACTGATTGGAGACGTGTCTCTTAACTTGGGCGCTAGACTCCAGCGCTCCGGGCCTCCATTGACTCTCATTATAATTTGCACATATTTACTCCGCTTCAAGACAAAAGATAGGAGTCTCAGGTAGCGCAGGAAAAATGTGCTCATTAGCGTATTACACACCACCAAAAGGGGGCAGCAGATGGACATGTCCCATGAACTGAGAATTAAAGAGCGAGTCATGCAGCGTCACTGGTTCAGAGCATTGAATGTTTATTAAGATGGATCAGAGCAGCAGACCAGACTAGCATGAGTCAGCAGTTTTTAAAGTTTGTCTCCACAGAGTTTATGAAACATATGCCTGTAAGTACGAGTAAAATAAATCGTATCGTTAAATTACCGCAATGCTAATTAGCTTACTGGCATTTTCCGGCATGTGTTAGCATCAAGCTAAAGAACTAAGATCGCGGTTCATCTTAGAGAACTTATGCCCACCCTGGAGTACAAAGCACCAGCCAACACTGATCATGAAGCATGTTTTATATTTGCTGATGAGAAAGAACATTTCATATTTGTCCGATAGAAACAAATTCCTGAGGCTGTCTTTGAATTTTCCTCCTGTATAAAAACATGGACGTCGTCTCAGTGATGTCACCCACTGGTTTCTGAAGTGAAATGTTGAAGCTCACTGATGGTGGTTGCCATATTGGAAATGCTGTCTTTGAGTGAACCTAGTAACAAGCAAAAATCTGGAGCTGAGGCGGGTCTTATGCCTCCTGACAAACGGCTACAACACGCCCACCTGGGAGTCAACTCAGCCACGCCCCTAATTATGTTTAACTGTTAGCGTTCATAAAATAAAAATGGTTAAATCCCCCCCTTCTACACTGTGTGCCAACACTCAAAGTATTTTAATAACATCATCACCATAACTGCTGTTGCTGTGGCCTTTCCTATCTTGGTTGCGGTCCTCTGCTAGAATTCACTTTTTAAATGAAAAACCTCCACATGGTAAATATGCAGCTCAAAGTGATTTTGTTCACCTAATCAGGGACAACCAGAGGAGCAGGAAGACCTTCAGTATGCCAGCATACACTTCTCTAAAACCCAGGAGCCTCTGTACAGCAATACCAGACCAGCTCGGCCCCCCAGAAGAACGGAGCAGCAGGACGTCACTGAGTACGCTGCCGTCAAATTTACCAGGAACAGCACCGCCATGAGGTGAGCAGCTGAGAAAACATTAAACTCTCACTATAAGATGAAAGCTGTTTTCGCTCTTATCTTCCTCTGATGTGTTTGTACTTTAATCCTGTAATGGACGTGTTGGTAACTCAATTCTTTTAGTTAAACTTCATGTTGATCAATTTTCCCCTTCAGAACCAGAAGTAAAGAACCTGAAGAGGATCCAGCTGCTCTGTACAGCACCGTCAACAAAAGCCGATGACCTCGACAGGCACTGTGTTCACACTCTGTTTTAGATTTCATATATTTGAATGTATGCAGGTCGCTTTTGATTTTACAACACATGTCTTATGAACTGCTACTTAAAGATTATACCTTTGTAATGATTTTAACGGCCTGATAAATGTAACATAAAGCAGCCTCGTTTTTTACCTCCAATCTGTCAAATCTACCACACATGGGAAGTATTTCATGACTTAGACTGGGTGGTATGTAGGGATGTGCGCCATTAGCATGCTAATGCTAGGTACCAGATCTGCTCGGGTGGTCACATCTGCTCGGGGTCTTGCGTCTGCTTGTTTACATTACACAATATGATCGACTGTACGCCTGTATAATGATGTAGCACATGCTCAGAGGGGTTTCACTTGGTCCCCCCATTATGTCTCTGCCTCATTCAGGTTGAAGACAAAACGTCACAGGGACGTAAATATCGCAGCTTGAAACGGCAGTCTGAACAGGGCTACAGAGAAGCAGACCAGACCTCTGGTTTCAGAGAAACAACGTCTTTTTGTTCTGTTGAAGGTCAGAGCAGGAACGTGGAAAAACATTGACCTCTGTTTTCTATAGAATACCATCAGTGGCGAATCTAGAGTCTGTTGGGGCCCTAGGAAAAAATTAATTGGGGGCCCCTCCAACCCGTTTCAATCATCATGTCCCGACGCTTCCTGTCTTTTTTTTAACTCACATTTTTCCTGTTCTGACAAAGGTTGGTTTGCAAAGGAGAGGGAGTGCTGTCAGATAGGGCCCCCTTTAGGGAGGTATCCTACTGTCGTTGCAAAATTTTTACATTTTGAGCCACTGCTGTGGTTTAAAGTTTGTCAGCCCTTGGAGGCCCCCTACTGGCCTGGGGGCCCAATCAGCTGCCTGCCTTGCCTGTTGACAAACAGCTCCTCTGAATACCATCGACAGAGACGCTCTTAGACTGATGAATAAAAGTCTTTGAATGTATTCTTGTAGCTTTTTGTGTTATTTTTGTATACGGCTGCTCTTTGTTTGTCTGAAACTTTGTTGACTCTGCTGCTGCCTGATTGGCCAGGATGCTCCTCCTGGTTAAATACAATAAAATAAAATAATAAAAGGTGGATCAGAGATTTGTGAGTGAAATCTTCTGAGAAATGTGACTATTTATTTATGTTATGTCTTTCTTAAAACCCTGAGAGGAAGATGTTAATCATGACCTTCATCTGATACATACGTCTGCACTTTTGAACTTTAATCGGAGGGAAACTCGTCTCACTGTGAAGTACAAAGACCCTTCACTTTTATCATCAAACATCTGAGGTAAACCCTTCTTCTTCCTGTGAGAGATATCTTCATGCTGAGTGCGCAGATTTTTAAGTTCTTATCTCATCTTTAAGTAAGCGTTTCCTTTAAACTGTGTTTCCACTCATGTAGACTCATTCTCATCAGAAAGTATCTAAAACAAGAGGCCAAGTTGGAAGAAGACTTTAATAAAAGCGGGTCGTCGCTCTCTGCACCTCCCTCTAATCTACCTAACAAGAAATAAAACTAACCTACAGACAACAAGAGAGCTGAAAATAAGACTGCTGGATTTCATTCAGGAGAGATAAGTACAAGACTCAAAGCCTTATTGTACTTCATTATGTGTTTT
Organism: Labrus bergylta; assembly: GCF_963930695.1. Lineage (NCBI taxonomy): Eukaryota > Metazoa > Chordata > Actinopteri > Labriformes > Labridae > Labrus > Labrus bergylta. The sequence continues at coordinate 35,309,599 of NC_089195.1, forward strand.
ATTCTGATTTTAGGTTTGGCATTGTAAACATATGTTTCCCACTTTACAAAACTCCTTAATTTCTTAGTATGATGATGTATGTCTTACTAAAACAAACTAATGGGGGCGCTGGTGGCGCAGTGGTTGGTGCGCATGCCCCATGCATGGAGGCCATGGTCCTCCAAACGGGCGGCCCAGGTTCAAATCCCACCTGTGGTTCCATTCCCGCATGTCATACCCCACTCTCTCTCTAACTGATTTCCAACTCACTGTCCTATCTCTGCAATTAAAGGCACAAAAAGCCCAAAAATAAATCTTTAAAAAAAACAAAACTTATTATTTTAGTTTCCTTTTGTGATCTCTTTTTAACTCATGAACATTGAAGACCCTTAAGTCTGGTTCTTCCCTCAGCTGTAGCCTTCACATCAAGTCCAATCTTTTAAACTTGTTTCCTTCCCAGTTCGTCCCAACAGGTTGTTCCATGCAGGCTGAATGTCTGGTTGTGGGTTAAAAAGCTCTGTTTCACAATAAGGAGTAAGTTGATTAATGTAACTTTAAAACTGATATATCACTCTATTACTGACAAGGATTACACAGGCCCATAACTGTCCAATGTTTCAAAACAATCACATTGATAACCAGGAATCTACCCTCAAGATAAGACGACTTTGTACACGTCAAAATACCTGTCATGTAGGGTCACATGGTGCATTCATGTGTTGTCGGACACATCGGAAAAACACGTTTTCGAGTTGTAAAATGCACATCAACGCCTGCTCAAGTTGCAACAACAACTCGGAAACTCAGAAAAGAATTAGGTGCCCGACTTTCCGACTTCCACGTCAGAATCTCTATGACATGGGGGGCAAAATATATCATATATATCAGCTCAAATATAACTCATAACAGTAAATGCCGAGGGACAACAGATGGAAATAAGCTAGCTAAATCTGATACAAAGCATCTCTTCTCTTCTTAGACTAATGTTGTTGTTTTGTTTTTTTTACGCTGTCCCTGATTCTAAACTAAACTAAACTAACTAGCATTTCTCTGATCTTCTTCTTTGTAGCATCAACGCTGTTTTGTGCTGTTGTCACAACATTCAGACTTTCTGAACTGAAATCACACGAACACACTGAAGTCGGAAGAACGACTTCCCAACTCATAAACTTGGATCACCGAGTAGCACCTGAATGCAGCAACAGAGGTATTGTCCCCAAATCAGACATCACACACCTGTTCTATTTTTACTTATAAAACACAGCACAGTCTACTTGATGAAACATTTGTAAACAGCACACATTTTAAAATCATTATACGTACATATCATTGAAATACCAGGTCCTGAAAATATTTTTAGCTGTCAGGGCTTGCTCTTATTCTGACTTCTGCATAAAAAGAGGAAGGGCGAGTGTGGTCTTTTTTCTGTTTAACACAAGTTAACTATATATTTTTTTTAAGTGTCTTAACAGACCACATCCTCATTTTAAGAAGAAGAAATGTTAAGTGACGACCTCACACCAGTGTGTCTCATGGATGTGATGAGAGGAGCAGCTATGAGTTTAACAGCAGCAGCGAGTGGATTTGTCGTCTTCCTTCTCTCTGTGCCAGGTAACTTACTTCCACATTTATACTTCAAGGCAAAGAGCAGACTTTAGAAAGTCAGAGGAGATGTCATTTTAAATTCAATACAAAATATTGAAGTTTCTGTCACGACTGTTACTGTTTATAGGAAGTCCAGCAGACTCCTTTAACCTAAAATTATAAACTTTAAGGATCATGCACCATTTGAGCTGGAAGAGTTGTGTTGAGATGTTTTCTTTAAAATAATTGATCTGCATTCCTCCAAACTGACCGTTAGCATGTTTTTGGTCCCTGGTGGAGGGTGGTGCCCCATAGTTATTCATTCTGGTTGATGATTTATGTTTTTCAGTAGATATTAGAATGAAAGGTGTTGTTGGTGTGCATGTGTGGAGGCCAGAGCAGGCCCTAACCATTTTGGTGCCCTAGGAAAGATTTCAGCGGTTGCCCCTTAAATTGTAGACAGTTTGACCACTAATATATTATATTCATCCACTTAAAGAAAACTGGCATACAGTTTTATATTTAACATTAATTATTTATTTAAAAATAAAAAATACTTTAAATAAACATGAATAAAATGGTAATAACTCTAATATTTTTTTATAAATCAATACAAATAACTAGTGTACTAGAACAAACAATATCAAACAGTGCAGGGAGCAGAAGTGGACACAGACGGCCCAGGAATGGATTTAAATATTTTGATTGCATCTGGAGAGAGAAGATGAGCATTTGTGAAACGATGGGCATTTTATAATATAGTGTGAACACAAAATATTATTTCCTCTTCAGAGCAGAACAGAAACCTCAGCATAGTTTTTCATGTGAGCCAAAAATATTTTCCTAACCAGACCTACAGCATGCACACAGATCTATTCAGAGAGAGGCTTCATGCACAAAATGCATTTATGCTCTTAGACATCAATACTCTAAAGGCAAGAGCTTAAAACTATTAATGACAACAGGAGGAGGAAAATAAACATTTTTAATCGAGTAGGGTGAAAGTTAACGAAGTACACAAAGATGTCAATAAATATAAAAGTAGGTTTTGTGTCCCAAACAACATTAGAACAAAAGAAGAAGTGTATTTCTTAAAGTGGTTATTTTCTTAACATGAATAATCTTAACCTAATAAAGTGGAAATAACTGATGTTAACTGGAGCTAGGAAACACAGACGTTACTATCATCCATCCATAACAAGCTAGCTTAACTACAACAGATAATTGATCCGTGCAGCACGTTACCTCTGTGTCTTTTTCACATTTTTTCTCCTCTTCTTCTTTTTCGTCCCTGGGCTCCTGAGGGCTTTGTTGTTGTTTACATTATGGTCATTTAAAAACGTGATATTAATTGTTAATTAATTGATATTAAGTATGGTCAGTGTCACTCAATTCTAATAAGTCACCTGCCCTCGTCCTCTACAACGAGCAGCTTTGTTGTGATGAGCCGCGTCAAGCAGGAGACAAGAAAATAGAGCCTTTTTAAAAATGTGATAGTTGTGTTTTCATGGCTTCTTTTCTATCATTATTAAAGGGTAGCATGGAAATCATATTAGATAAATAATATTTAATGATATTTAAACACATTTTTCCTTCTATTTCTTTTTCTTATCTTCAAGTTTTCTGCCGCATTCATATGGGTGCCAGCGGCGCCCCCTATGGATGATGGCGCCCCTAGCATTTGCCTATACTGCCTATGCCATGGGCCAGCCCTGGTGGAGGCTGTGGTTCTCCGGGCGGGCGGGCGGGTGGGTTTGTGTCTGTGGCCTGTGGTTCCTCTCCTGCATGTCCTTTCCTGCTCTCTCTCCCTCCAGATTCTGACTCTGTCCACTGTCCTGTCTCTGGATAGGGGCGTAAAATACCCTAAAATAAGCCTTAATATATTTTAATATCAATACTTATATATATTATTATTAGTAGTAGTATATTGTTAATAACTGAATTGCTAAACATCTAATCCCACAAGTTTGAAAATGCTGTCTCTCTCTTTATTATCTACCCATCACAGTTTTTGCTCACACCTCATTTCTCAGCAGATTCCATTCACACTCTGCTGTCGCCGCATCACGGACAGGAAACAACTCAGCAGAGCAGACAGTTTAGTTCTCATGTACTCCACCCTTCTAATATTTATTTATTTTACCTCCTGGTCACACAAAACAGTTTTAAACACAAATGTTCTCGACACTGAGACCCCTGGCTGCACCCTCTATATCATGTCTTTATCGTCTTTAATAGAGATCAGGTGTACGTCTTCAACTGTTGCTCCGCCTCTTTTCCCTTTTGCAGTAACCTCTATTAAGAACAGATATCTGTATATTAATGCAGAGTCTGTACATGCATGACCATTTGGGTATATGAAGCGTTCTGCTGTCTGGTTGGTGGTTGAGTACTATTGACAAATGATGTTTGAACAGTCTAAGATTGTGTTCACACCTTGCATTGTCATCCCTGGGTGATCTTATAACAAGTGGACAATACCTTAGTACAGGCGTTCAAACTTTGCATGGACAGAATCTGTTGATCTCCCAGGTTTTAAGTTGAGTGGGCGGTCCTAAATGCTGCAGTGGACGCATGAGTGTTTACACTATCAATCCAATGTGAACAAATGCATGCCACACCATGTCTGTATGTGGTCCGAGCTGTCAGAACTCATCCTCAGGAGGCATTGGGGCGCGTTCACACCGAGCATTAAGGCTATCCACTTGTCATCAGATCAACAAAGACGGATGTTAATGAAATGTGTGAAGCGCCTCTTTGGGTGTTTTCACATCTAGCCTGTTTGGTTCAGTTAAAAATATCTTGAGTCTGTAGCAAGTTTGTGCTGGTGTGAAAGCTGTCAATCAAACCCTGGTGTAGACCAAACAATCATATCCGGATCACTTGAAAAGGGGGGTCTGGGTTCACTTGTTTATTGTGCAGCTTATAGAAAAACAGGAAACAGTCTTATTTGTAATTAAACCAGCTAAATTAGCCAGTATCTCAGAGAATTATGGGTAGGTTTGTTCACCTTTCACGACCACCACAGCAGAATGAAGAATCATGTTAGGCAGACTGTAAATAGTAACTTCTGCACAAAGAGACTTGACCTTTTCTACTTTATTAGGATAGCTGCTAGCTTTGTCTCACTCTGACATCAGGTGTAGTCGTACTAGTTGAAGCACCTCCACTATGAATGAAGGTTTGACTCATGATGCTGCTCTTACTGTAACTGTGGTTCTTGATGTGCTCTATTTTACAGTGATTCAGGGTCAGGCTGGCTGGGGAGTGACTTACTCCTCTACTGAAGTCTGTGCCTTAAGAGGATCAACAGTCGTACTAAGGTGCACCTACAGCTACCCATCTACTACTGCAGTTCAGAAGTCCTTCTGGTTTACTAAAGTCCAGGATGGAGAACCTGTAGATCTGCAAACAGACTCACAGTACACAGGTCGTGTGACCTACAGCTCTAAATCGAAGGACTGCACTCTGACAATCACAAATGTGGGAAATAGTGACTCAGCTGTTTACAAGTTCAGGTTCATAACAAACCATCAAGGTGGAAGTTATACTGGTGATCCCGGAGTCACTTTGTCCCTCACAGGTAATGTTTTCATTCATTTGTTGATTATTTTAAAAACAATAAAACAACAATATCAATGTCTTCTTTTATATTTGTGCATATAAATATAGACAGTGTGAAATTTCCTCTCTGTTCTCTCTCCACACATCCAGATCTTCATGTGGGCACATATAGATATTCTTCTTCTTCTTGGGAATATCTGACGTGTGTCAGCAGTTGTACTCTCCCTCCACATTCCTCCTACATTTGGTTCAAGAATGGAGAGAAAATCCCAAGAAAAACACCCTCGACTTACTCAGCCTACTTTAATAATGCAGACAGCTATTCCTGTGCTTTACAGGAACACCAGGATTTCCCCTCTCCTCCAGTGTGTGAGTTAACTTCACAATCTGCTTCGAACAAAACAACATCTGGTGGTGGAGACGTGTAACTACTTGTTTTTTTTCTCTTGTGAGTTTTTACTCTGTTTTAAATGATTTGTTTAATTTTCCAGGTGTTCGTGGTGAAACCTGTAACAGAGTGAAGTACGATGTCAGAACCATCTGTGCACCCAAAGGCTCATCAGTGGACATTTATTGTACTTACAACGGTCATGAAGCGGTCACTTCAAAGTTCTGGTTCAGTCCTGAACATAGTCAGCATTGGTATCAGTCAAATCGTGTTCAGGTCTCTGAAAGAGAGAGAGGACACTCCACTCTGAGAATCTCTGACCTGAGAGAGAGCGATTCAGCCCAGCATCGTTTCAGCTTTACAACAAGAAGCTTTGAATGGAGGAGCAGTTTACCTGGAACAACTCTGACTGTCACAGGTACTAATGAACGCAGAGCCATGGAGACACACAAACACAGAACCTGAACTCATCACTATCAGTTTGTACTCACTGTTTTATATGAACAAACAGGTCATGCTTGTGTGTTAATGATAAGAGAGCCTTTGTGATGAATGTCACCACTCAGCGTCTTTTACTTTAGAGCAGTGGTTCTCAACTGGTGGGTCGGGACCACAAAGTGGGTCGCAGAGCCGTTTTCAGTGGGTTGTGAATTTGTGTTTGGAAACATAAAGTGTGCCAAAAAGTCTATGAGTGCTTTAAACATGTTTTGTACCATCTGAGGTCCAAACTGCACAACATTTAAATACATCTCATTGGTTGACAAATATCAGATCATTTGGTTTACACTTCCTCATAGTTGATAGTCGGTCCTGAGGTGAGACCAGTTGAGAACCAACGATTTAGAGCAATCCAACTTTTTAGCAGCTTCTCTGAGTTTTTTAGTTTTAAATCTTTGAACTCTTCAGGTAGAAGCTTTTGTCCTTTACTTTTCTTGGGAAAACAATTTTTATTTGAAGAGCCCCAATTCTTAACAAACGTTACCTGAAGACAATCTGAAGAGGGGAAGCTTGTTTAGGCTCGGTTTTACACCAAGCTGTAAAGTATGTCAGACAGAAATGATCATAATAGAAAAGACGCCTAATTTGTGTGTGCTGACTGAGTCAGACCAAAAAAAGGCATTTTAATCCAAGTTCTCTGTTGGAGCTCTTCTGTCAGAATAAAGGCTGTGTGGTCACAGACTCTTAGTTTTCTTGCTTTGACTTCTAGATATTGTGGAAGTTGAAATGATGTGCATCTAAATCTAATCTCTCTCTTTTTAGAACAGAGACAATTCACTTTTTTTCCTCCATATCCAGCGTTACAGGTTCAGGTTAAAAGGATAAGAGCCGGTCAGCATTCCATTGAGGTGGAGATGACGTGTCACAGCAGCTGCAGTGAAGTCGGTCGTCTCTCATACGTCTGGTTCAGGAACAAACAGAAAATAACCGGAGCTGTGACTTCTACCTATAAAGGCTCGTTTTATCTTGAGGATGAAATCTCCTGTGCCTTAAACGGACATGATCGATTCCCCTCTCCTTCAGTGTGTGAGTAAACTTGACTAAATCACAAAACACACTTAAAGACTAACGCCACAGCACACTTACACTTTAAGTTCCCTTAAAACCCTGCTGGAATGTTATAGATTTAAAAGTCCAATGTGTAAAATATTTCCTGAATTAAATTTTAAACTGACCTTAGTATATCATCAGACATTGAGGAAACAAGCGATGTTGAAGTGGTGTGGAACGGCAAACCAACAGGTGTTGCAGCGATGGAAGCGGGCAAGAGAAGTGGTTCAGATAGAAGTGATTGTACCCGACCTAAAAAGCCTCTGCATGTTTCTAATAAGCTCCACGAGCAGAAACGTGCTCAAACTAGGATCAATATTGGAGATGCTTTTGAAAAATGGAGAGAGGTTAGAACACAGAAAGGTTTACAGACCCATGCAGAGCTGGATAAACACTGAAGCTTCAGAGTCCACCACATGGTGACCTGAGTGAGCATGGACTCTAGAGAGGAGGGGGGGAGAGACAGCTCTCTACAATGTTTAGAATTTGGACTGCAGTACCCATTTTAAACACTAGGGGTCAGAGTTACATACTGCTCCTTTAACTCTGTTTACAAATGAGTAATATTAAACTGCTCGGTAACAATTTTCAAATGATCACAACAGAGTTAAAACAGAATCTGAGTACAAAAGCAACCAAAGATTAAGCTTCAGTCTCGTGAAGATATCAGTGATGAAGCAAAAGCTAAAACGATTAACACATATTCAATGTTTAAGAAAGAGACTCCTCAAGATAAAGTGGAATTGCATGGCCTTTGTTTAACAGTTTGTTACATAGACTGCACAGAATTGATGTCAAGACAAAATAAAAAAGAAGTAAAATCAGGCTCCATGGTCAGCACTTTACAGTCACTGTGACAGAAAGATGAATCAAAAAGGAACATAAAGACATCTAGATAAAAATGAACATGTATCTATGATCAAATGTTCTTATCTTTGAGTAATGTCTCCTGATGTCTTCCTCAGATGCTCCAAAGCTTCCCTCTGTGTCAGTGAGTCCCTCTGCTGAGATAGTGGAGAACAGTACTGTGACTCTGACCTGTAGCAGTGATGCTAACCCAGCAGCTAATTATACCTGGTACAAGGAGAATAACAATCAACCTCTCAGTAGAGAAGCTCAGCTCGTCTTCAGCTCCATCAAGTCCTCTGACTCTGGAGAGTATTTTTGTAAAGCTGAGAACGATCTGGGAAAGCCGACCTATAAATGGATCTCTATTGATGTGAAATGTGAGTGAATCAACAACTATTAAAAGCAACAAAAAGATGATTTATCTGGGAGCGTTTTTACACTCACGACAAGTATTACTATAATTCTGACATTTTTTGTTCTCATTTTTTATATCAATCTTTTTATTTTTTTATTTTTTATGTATCATCAGATCCTCCAAAGCTTCCCTCTGTGTCAGTGAGTCCCTCTGCTGAGATAGTGGAGGGCAGTTCAGTGACTCTGACCTGTAGCAGTGATGCTAACCCAGCAGCTAATTACACCTGGTTCAAGGAGGATGAAGACTCACCAACAGCTTCAGGACAGATCTTTAACATAAACAACACAAGTCCTGAACACAGTGGGCATTATATTTGTATCGCCCAAAATACCAGAGGACGTCATAACTCCACTGTACATCTGACTGTTTTGGAAGGTAAGCTTCACCCACACTGTTTCACAGGTCATATGACTCTATGACAGGAACAGCGGTCTAAAGGAATAACAACACTCTGATTCAGTCGGGAAGGCCACCCAATAGACCTCCGTAAAGGTTCTCCATTAGTCAGTCTCTTGGTATAACTAAAGACTTCCTCGATTGAATTCTTCCCAGGACGCCTTCCAGAGACTCCGAGAGGGGTTCAGTTTAGTTCAGTTTAGTTTCTTAGGATATCAGGTTAAGGTTAGGCTGACAGTACCTCTGCAACACTGAGGCACGAGGGGAAGGCGGACCTGGATTACAGCAATGCTGCAGCTTTTCTTCCTGAGGTCCACAACACCCATTACAGTGTGACTGTGTCATCTTACAACTTAAAACCAACATAACACTCATTAACATAAACAACATTCAATACACAGCTTTCATCCTAACACATAACATTACAAGACTAACAGCAAGACAAAACATGAACACAATGACAGGGCGAGGACAGCTTCTAGGAAATTATGATCATACGATTGTTCAATCCATGGCAGTGACATTTGAACCCGTTCAGTTCCTCTGTACACAATCTACTGATGAGTTAAAGAATATATATACATGTACCTGCAAAATGCATCTGCCTAAACATACACACACATAAACAATAAGCAAATAGAACAATCAAAGAGTTACAGGAGGAACATAAATCAAATAAAATGTATAGCTTGTTGGATGACAATAGATGAATTTACTTGGTCAAAAGATACTGCTTTAATAAACATTTGAATTTAGTTTTCTTGTTTTCTTAGTTCATGTATCTTTGAAGTGAGTTCCATTCCTGCATTGCTCGAAACATTTACTGTTTGTTTAATTGAGTTGGTTCTTGCTTTAGGTAAAATGAAGTTCCCTCCTGTTGCATGCCTGGTTGAGTAGTTTTGAGATGCTGAACTAAACGTTACATTTTTAAGTCTTTGTCACTTTGTTTTTAATAAATGTCAAAAGTGAGTATCGTAGTCTGTTTTAAACAGTAACAGGGTGTTTGTCCTTCGTTTGGGTCTTATTTCTTTTTCAATTTCACCAAAAGAAAATACAGTAAGTTGTAAGAATGTGTTCATGACGTGTTTTTACTTGTAAGGTTAACTTTCTGTCTCTGTCTGTTTCAGCAGGAGGATGGAAACTGACGACTGCTGTGACAGTTCCTGCTATTTTCCTCATTATCATACTCATCTTTGTCGTCATATGGATCATGTGAGCAGTTCTTTTTCAGCAAATACTTGTTCATGATTAATGCATTGTACCCTCACAAACAACAATATGGTTTACTTTTCTATTTGAATGCACCTCACCAGAAAGAAGAGGGCCTGCAAGCAACCGTCTGAGCCCGGAGACAGACCAGAGAACAGTGAACAGGTGAGGAAGTCTCTGAATTTATGAATCAGGGACGGTTGAACTCTTGACATAGTGTTTGATTTGTTTGCCTTCAGCAATGTTTGTCCTATTTGTTTGCTGTAAGTGCTTCAGCTTTTGCTCTATCCATCCTGGTGCTTCACATGTTGGGTTTTTCCAAAAAAATGATGATTTTCTGAGAGCTCCCCAAAAAAGGAAAGTGAGACCTTTTAGGTTGCGTTGCTTTCCTGGCCATGATAAAGACACCCAAGGATCATCAGCATTCAACAAGGCAAACCATAACATTATGAACTGCTTTTAATGAAACACCAAAAACAGGATTGGTTTCTGATTCAAGTCTCAAGTTCCCTCTTTTGCTTTCAGTAAAATTACAACTTCTGTCTCTGTAAATAACTCAAGCCTTGAATCCTGTCTTTCAAAAGTCTGTCTGTAAATAATTGAATACTCTTTGTTGTCCGGTGTTCACAGATACAACCAGCAGAGGAGCAGGATGAGCTTCAATATGCCACTGTCGACTTTTCCAGGAACCAGGCTGATCCTCTCTACTCCAACATCCAACCAGTTAAACCCCAAACACACAAGAAGAAGAAGAAGGAAGAAGAAGAAGGAGAACAAGAGGAGATGGTTGAGTACTCTGTGGTTAACTTTAACAGCGGCGGTGCAGCCCAGAGGTAAAACAACTCCTCACATAACATGATCTTTAACCACAAAACTATTGTTTTCATCATTCTGTTTATTGTGTTTTCATCATTTACCGTGATCACTGTTGGCCTGTTATCATATAATCTCATGTCTTTCTTCTTCTCAGCACCAGTGGTCAGCAAGCTGCAGATCCAGCTGCATTGTACAGTACAGTCAACAAACATGGACGAAGAAACCTCTAGTTTACTCTCATCCAATGAAATCCTTACAGGAAACCACTTTGAGAATGAATCCTCGGGACAGACTCCTTCAAGAACGCAGCTAGACCTGCATTTAATAAATGACTTCAAACAGATAAATGATGTTAGTATTAAGCTTTGTGAATGACTTACTGTGGTCCACCTGTAAAGTGATTATGAATTATTTTACAGGATTAATAATATGAGTTTTACATTAACAAGACTCAGGTTTAAACAAATCAAACAAGTATTACTAGTTAAAAAGTATTTACCTTTATTGTTAATTGTTGTTGTGAAGATTCTTATTTTGTATTCATCTGTTTCTTATTGTTTTGTGGGGGAAGCTTTTATTTTGAAGGCTGATTTGCTTCTTACCTGCTTTAAACCGGATATTAAAAGACTCAGGTAGGTAGACAGTCAGTGTGTTAATTGATTTTAAAAAACCCACTGTTATCCACGCCCTCACATTTTAGCAACCAGCTGGAAGGTGTACAAGGTACAACCTTTGTAATCTTTATGATGTTTTCAATGATTTATTTAAGCGTGCTAGCCTTTAGCTTAGCCATGCTATCTCATTCGCTCGCCCTTAGACCTTGGTTAATTTAGTCCTGTTAAATGTAGTTATTATGTTGATTTTTTTGCTAAATTTAATTGCTCATTTTATGTGTATTTAAGGCCTATAGTTATCAATACGTGATTTATATATATTCTTTGGTGTAGTTAGTAAATGTTATTAATATGGTTCTTTAACTTTGTTGTTTGACTTGGTAAAAATGTTCTAAATTAACCTGACTATCTATTTTTATACCTTATCTCTTGTTATGTGTTAATATTATAAATATTTATGGTCCTTTTCTCTGTTTTGGGTTTAATGGTTATTTGCATGTTTATAAAGTTTGTCTCTCTGTTGTGTTTTATGTACAGCTCTTACGGTTTGTTTGTGAGTTATTGCACAGCATGAAGCAAAAAAGTAAAGTAACATAAACCAACAGATAAAGGATTCATCAATTGCTGTAGCTGGGTTTGCTACAGCTACCATGCCCATTCCAGGTGGTCAGATTTAAATGCACCTGTAGCCTGTGTGTGGTGTCGGTAAGAGAGCAGAAACACACCGAGCACAAAGGTTGTACTGTCACCACACGTTTGGCATTCATCTAAATGTCTGTAGTTAGTTCACCTGTTGCTTATATCCTTGCTTTTATTCACTTACAAGTTTTACTTAAATGGTTCTCTTGTAATGTGTCACAGATGTAAATGAGTAATGGAAAATGTTTACACTTCCTGAACCAAATTTCAATGAAATACTTCTGCAAACAATGTAAAAAGGGATCAAATGTAAATTTCATTTTTCCAAACAATCAGAGATGAATGACAAAATGTAAATGTCCTGACTCTGACTCTCTGATGTTTCACTGCCCTCTAGTGGAGAGGCTTTTATTCTCACTTTCAGGCTTCATCATTCAGTGCTCCCTAAACGGGATAAATAAACATTTTAATTTATCATTTGATTTATGATATAATATGTATAATCCATCGAGCAACGCCCCCGAGTCTTCGTTACCCAGCTTCCCTGAGTCTCCACAGTCCCAGCAGCTGGTTTGCCATTCAAAGCCTCAGACTCAGCAACTGGTGTGCGAGCCTCATCCTTCCCACTTCCAAGAGCCTCAGCTAACAGGGTTCCCAGTGACCCAGTACCTGTGCTTCCCAGTAACTCTGCCCCCGTGCTTCCAAATGACCCAGCCTCCATGCTCTCAAGAGCCTGAGACCACCCAGTGCCCCAGAACCTCAGCCAAACTGTGTTCCAGAACCTCAGCCAACCTGTGCCCCAGAACCTCAGCCAACCTGTGTCCCAGAACCTCAGCCAACCTGTGCCCCAGAACCTCAGCCAACCTGTGCCCCAGAACCTCAGCCAACCTGTGTCCCAGAACCTCAGCCAACCTGTGCCCCAGAACCTCAGCCAACCTGTGTCCCAGAACCTCAGCCAACCTGTGTCCCAGAGCCTCAGCCTGTGCTCCTGTCCTGCCAGAGCATCTTCAGCTCCAGCCCTCTTAACTTTCCTGTTGAGGCCTGGTTCCCCATTGGCATGTCTGTCCATTGCTGTGTCCCAGTGGGAGGCCCTGCCAACAACTGCATCCCTGTTGTAGGCCCTGCCCACTCTTTTGGGCCTGTCAGTGGCCTGGCCTATACCTGCCCATGTTTTTACGTTGACGGCAAAACAGAAATCTCCTCGCCGCCGCCTTCCCAAACTGCTCTCACCGTTTGGTCGGCCTCCCGTCCTCCCTCCTGAACTATTTGCGCTCATGCCCTTCAGGTTCCTGCTCTCCCTCTGCCCTGCCGCCCACCTGAACTTTTCTGCTCCCTGAACTCTAGCCCTTGGTTCAACTCAGCTGCAGACTATTAAACATCCTGCCTCAGTGCACAGATGAACTGTACAGGACTGTACAAAGATTAGTGGGATTCAAAAATAAATATATAAATAAAATAAAAAAAACTTTGTTCTCAGCATGCTTCTCTTTGAACTCTGTTCTGCTGCAAAATATTCCTATGAAATCTATTTTATCTTTCTATGATTAATCCACTTGACCAGCTCATGAGTACCCCCCCCCAAAAAAAAAAAATTATCCTGAACTGTGATTGGCTATTCACCCTGTCAGAGCTGAGACTAATGATAAAACTGACTCTTCTCTTTTTTAAGGCTCCTGAATCAATGAATCATTTTTAATTGTTTGATAAATAGTTAAAATAATAATAATAAATACTTTGCATATCTATTTCACAAGACCGGTGCATAGGACGGTAATGCACACTGTCATACTTGCAATGAAGTAACTAGCATGTACAGGACCAACACATTGCTAATTCATGTAATCTTGCAAGTTTGACTGTAAGTACTTTAAATTTGGACTTTTAGCATACATCTTATTTTTGTGTCAATAAAGAATGAAGCTAAAAATGTATTTATGTTTCCATTATTTTGTTTTATAACTGAGATATAACAGGTGAATTTCAATAGGTTATTTTTAAAGGTAAATCATGTACTATTATTTATTTGTGTGTGTTTTTGAAGGCCACCCCTGCGTCAGTCAGTGCACCAGTCGGGCTACCCCAGTGTTGATGCTCCTGCACCCAAGGGTCTCACATTTTGAAGATAACCCCTTGTTCAGTTTTTATGTCCTGTAAAAAAAATAAGTTTGCCCTAAAACAAGTTTGGTACCAATAGGACTTATTTGTGACGTGAGTTCTTCCTGTTTGACTGATCATATATGTTAATCATCTAAAGAGGAAGGAAATGTAGGCGTTAAAAACACCCTGATATCTGTCTTCTGTTCACTCACTGCAGAGGAGGACAGTCTTCTCTCAGACGATATCCTTCTTCACTGTAAGTAGAATAATTTATCAACATGTCTGGTACTGTTTGAGTCCTGCTGTGTTCTTATTAATCTGCTAACATGTTTTATTGTCCCTAAAGTCACACAGAGAGATGAGAGGAGCAGCGATGACTTTAACTGCAGCAGTGAGTGGATTTATCGTCCTCCTCCTCTCTGTGTCAGGTACTTCATATCTACAGTTACATTCATTTAATCTAAAGAGGGAAATCTGAGGAGATGTGGGACTGATTAATGCAGACTGAAAAGTGTGCTTGATGTTACAGGAAATCTTCTCAGAAACACTATAAACACAGTTTTAATGTATATCATTGTGTATCTGTTTTAATGTCTAACAGGAAGATCTTTAGTTGGATCGCCTTTTTCATATTATTTCTTAAGCAGTTTGTTTGCAGAATCTTTCATACAGTTTCTATCGACATGTATTTTTTATCCTTTTTAACATTTTTTGGATGGAAACTTGTTTCCATGATGCGTTGACAGCTTTTAAGATCGTATCTTTAAGTATGAGTGTCTGCTCTGTTTCTCACACCTCATAGTTCTGCTTTTTTTAAAGTCTTCACACTTACTTCAACAGCAAACTTACCACAGACCATCCAAGTATGGCAAAAAGTCTTTAATAATCAATTCATAGTTTTCACATGACATCACACGCTTATGGAACCGCCCACCTGGCGGGCGATAAAGACTCTGTAGCTGAACGCTACTGAGAAGTTATTGGTCTCAGTGTTTTTTTATCAGTTTAATTTTTCCATGTTTCAAATGAGAGACAGTTGTTGTTGAATGTGATGCACTAACCGACGAGGAGACGAGCCCGGGTTGTTCTTCTACAGAATGTTTGAAAGAAAACCCAGAGAGGAGGAGATTGTGGATTAATGCTGTTAGACGCTCTGCTGTCCCTGTGAGGGAACAAAAGAACAGACTTCTCCTCATCATGACATTAAAGATTGTGTTAACTTGATCTAAATATTCCTGCCTTTAACGAACATTACTGTCCCAGAACACTGACTGACAGAGACCCAGATACTATCGTCAGCTAACCTTAACTTATGTTAGCTTGTTAGCACTCACCGATGTTTGGATGATGAAGAATTTCTTGCCCTTCACTTCCTAAACGAGCATTATTGACCCAGCCACATCAAAAATACATAAAACTGTCTTTTCATCCTACAATGGTGAAGGAGAGGGATTACCCTCTAAATATAACATCTCTAAAGTGATGTTCTTCTCTCTGATAATCAATACTTCCTCTTACAACCGTAAAGTTCACAGGTCTAAATAACACATTTAACGTTCTCTACACCTTCAGACTGGATGATGTCTGGTCTCAACGACTTGCAGATTAACTGTAGAAACAAGTGAACATCTTCTACTCTTCCTTTAACTGTATATACAAATGGACAACATCCCTCAGGCTCCTTCTGTTGAACAAGATGAAGCCAAATTATCCTCATGATGGGCGCTTACATATTGCATATTTGCAACCAGAGTCTGCGTAGTAGGGATCCACTGGAAGACGTCACGCTACTTCCTCTAACGAAAACATTTAACGTCCAGAGAAACATAAAAATCCCTCAGGTGTGTTCAGTCAACAGAAGAACAGATGCATGCATTTAGATTTCATTGTTGACCCCCATGGCCTTTCTGTTATCATGGAGGAGGTTGGAGTTTGACCTATACTGCAGCCAGTCAGCAGGGGGCGCTCTAAATCTTTCGGCTTTGACTGCAGCCGTTGCACCGTCAATTTTAACATACAGTCTATTTTTACACTAGAGCAGGGGTCTCCAACCTTTCTTCATCTGAGAGCTTCTTTGAAAAAATGAAAGTGGCCAATCAAATCTCTTGCATTCATTTACATCAGCTGAATGAAGCTACTGTTTGTACACGTGTGAAATTGCAAAAAGCCAATGCTCATCAAGAATCTTAAATTCACATCAAGGTCCAAGAAAAAAACATGAATATTTTACACTTCTTATTGTAAGCTATGTTGCTGAGAATTCACATCAATGTCCAAGAAAACATTACTTCTTTACACTTGTTTTAATGGGCCAAATGTATGAATAGTGGGAAGAGGTACATTCACTGATTTATTTTTATCTTTATTCTTTTAACACAGTCGGTCAACCTATAGGTGAGCTACTTTAAACCTGCCTGCTCCGAGCTACCTGTTGGAGACCCCTGCACTAGGGCTTTCAAACAATTACACATTTATGATTAATCATATCTTTAATCACATGTTTGAAGTTCCATTATTTTACATTTTAAATATGTTATGCTTTTATTGTAGATATTATACTGTTTTATGTTAAGGGTGCTTTACTTCCTGTTTGGATACAAACGTTTTTTTTTATATGTAGAGACTTTTCATTTTTCTTTTTAAGGTTATGGATGTTGATGGTTGTTTCCTGATGTGCTCTGTGTTACAGTGGTTCAGGGTCAGGACAGCTGGAGAGTGACTTACTCTTCTCTTCAGATCTGTGCTTATAAAGGATCAACTGTGGAGATGAACTGCACCTTCACATACCCAGAGAGGACAAAAGGAGAAGTTAACTCACTTCAGAAAACATTCTGGTTGAGAAAAGATGGTTTTCATTACAAAGATGTAGAAACAGACTCAGAGTATTCAGGTCGTGTGAAGAATATCTGTGATGAGAACAAATGCACTCTGAGAATCACAAACCTGAGAGAGACAGACTCGACTGTGTACAGGTTTGGATTCATAATAAACAAAGACAGTTATCATGGTCACCCTGGGGTCACTCTGTCAGTCACAGGTAATCTTTCACCTCAATATTTCTGAGCTCACTGTTTCTAATACATTATAAATACATGTTTTAATATGTGCATGTTTTGTGAAAACAGTTGACGTTTCTTCACATGTTCAGATCTCCAGGTGAAGGTGAGCAGACCACATGAGGCTCTGCTCTTTCAGTGTCTCAGTGGACTTTCCAGTCAAACCTCCTACATCTGGTTCAGGAACGGACAGAAACTCAAACATAGCACTTCATCTTATTATCCACCAGAGCAGCTTCTTCAGACAGACAGTTACTCCTGTGCTCTATCAGGACATGAGAAGTGCCCGTCTCCTCCAGTGTGTGAGTTTATTTACAGTCTTCACTGATTCACACCATCAGATGGAATCTTTAAACTATTAAATGGTGCCTCATAGCAGCATGTACCTCAGTGGTATTTGTTATTTATTTAGATTTTTCATAGAGTGTCCTGTTTATCTGTTTCAATGTAAAAAAAAAAAACCTTTATTCAGCTGTCATGAGCCTCAATTTCAAAACCAAAAGCTAAGTTAGAATGTAATATGTTCATCATCATCATCTGATGTGGATGACAAAGGTCTCTCTGATTCTCCTCCAGATGCTCCAAAGCTTCCCTCTGTGTCAGTGAGTCCCTCTGCTGAGATAGTGGAGGGCAGTTCAGTGACTCTGACCTGTAGCAGTGATGCTAACCCAGCAGCTACTTTTAAATGGTACAAGAGAAATCAGACCCCTCAATACCTTCATGAAGGAGCACAGCTGGTCTTCAACTACATTCAACCCTCGGCCTCTGGAGAGTATTACTGTGGATCTGAGAACAAGCTGGGGAGGAAGAGGTCTGGATACGTCTCTATCAATATGAAATGTGAGTGAAACAGCAGAAATGTTCTTGAAGATATTATGTGTAAAGAAGAAACTCTCACCTACAAATAAACACACTACTATAGTCTCTTTGACAGATTCAAGTTCAAGGACCAGTGTGTGAGATTTAATCAGGACTTTAATGTGACGATTTAAAATATTTTTACTTGAGTTTAATTACTTTAAAAGTTTGTTATTGTATCCTCTAACCAGGGGGGGTTAAACCTAAAATAGGTTTTCAATTCAGAAGACTCTAGATCAAATGTTCTAAGTATCAATATCAAATGATCTCTAAATGAACAGTTTCAGAATGTTAGCGTTTCAGTTGTTCAGGTTACTCAAACCTTGTGATTCACTAGGTTGTTTAAGGAGATTGGTCGTAGCAGACTCTATAAAGAGCAATAAGACCTCCAGTCCACACAAACACACACAACACCGATGTATGGATATAAAAGAGAAACGTATTTAAGAGGTTTGATCACAGTTCTTTTCCTGTTCACATATATGAAACATGTATACACTTTAAATAAAAAAATACCTCTTCCATATATCTTAAATTAAACAAATCGAAAAGACAAGATGGAAAACACACCTTTGTAACAAAATGAATTAAATCCCCTTTTAAGGTTTCAGTCTTTATCCGTTTCAACTTTGTTTTTCGGTTATGAAAAGAGAGTTCCTTTAATGTTAGATTTTAGGCCCAAAACAAAACATACTGAGATCTCAGAAAAAACAAAAGTGCAAATAAAAATAAAAATCCTTTCAGTTAGACTCCATATGTGCTTCCTACCTCTCTTTGGAACAACACATTATCTGCAGATCAGCATCCAGATGAGACGACAGCACCCTCAAGCAGCAAAGACCTGGACGGCGGTTGAATCGTCCCTCAGAAAAGACCCAGTTACTTCACACTTTTAATTTGATTTTAACACAACAATAACACATGAACTAAGTGACTGTTTTTTATCAATTTGTGTCCCAAGTGACTTCATCACATGGAAAAAAATGACATTGCGTGCTACACACAGATACAGAGCTTAGCTTAGCTCGTAGCTACTAGGCCACAGTTAGGTAAACACAGACCACATTACATCCAAACTTCAATTTACACCAAATATCCTGACTGGTTTTAGTTCTATGACATCTTGAATTCAAATTAAATACAACTGAAACATTTTAACAATGAAATGTGCATGCTAGTCAGCTAATTTGAACAGCTAACTCACCAGGATATCCACATTAAAGGTGAGAACACCTTCAGAGTTTCTGCCGGTGAACTTCTCCTACACTGTGACTGGAGAAACTGCCAGCTTCACTAAAAGCTTTTTAACTCTTGGAAACAGCTCATGAACGTATCTTATTCATCTTCCTGTCTAACAGCTTCCTTTTTATGTGTCTATTTTACTTCACAGTCTGTAGAAATCACGGAGAAAAACTTCATCGTGCCGATGCTTCAGAGGGTACCGATAGCCTGCAGGTGGTGCATTCAAGGAACTTGCGTAAATCTGTAATGCGTTTAAGGAACATCTGTAAATATGAAACTACAGAAATAACCTGGGTTACATTATGTTAATGATTTCCAAGAAGTAGCTCTTTATTACATTTACGCTTCACGTGTTCCTATAATGAACCAGAAAAGACAAAACAAACGCCGGCTTTAGAGAAGGCCTTCAGTTTACTAAAGCTGGGCGGACACTGAAATACAAACACAGATCTAATGACACTTCAGTTATATTTTTATTCTTCTCTCCTCAAGATGCTCCAACAGATTGTTCAGTGACTGTGAGTCCTGCTGGTGAAATCAGAGAGAACAGTAGAGTGACTGTGACCTGTAGCTGTGATGCTAACCCAGCATCTGAATACACTTGGTACAAGAAGAATAACAATCAACCTCTCAGTAGAGAAGCTCAGCTCGTCTTCAGCTCCATCAAGTCCTCTGACTCTGGAGAGTTTTCATGTAAAGCTGAGAACAATCTGGGAAAGCCGACCTATAAATGGATCTCTATTGATGTGAAATGTGAGTGAAACACTTTAAACAGCAACATTCAACATTTGGAGACTTTCCTTACTGACCTGATTTCTCTGTAGTTTCATAGTTTGCTCACACCTTGATTATCCTGTCTGTTAATGACTTTCAAATCTTCAGAAACCTTTTCACTAAATGCTGTTTTCATTTAAAGGTCAGTTATTAAACTACGTCTCTTTTTGAAGCATGAAAGCTTCCCTCTGTGTCAGTGAGTCTCTCTGCTGAGACCGTGGATGGTTAGAGATCAGGGCTGTAGCAGGAGGATCATCAGTATTTATCACTTTCAAAGATATGTTGTTTCAAAAGGATTTTAACTCATAGAGAAGTTCACATCTCTACAGCTTTAGACTGAGAGAATGTCAAATAAAAGATACTGATTCTAACAGGACATGAGGACTAATGCTTCACAGCTGGAATAATAAACTTAAAAATGCTGTATTTCTAATATTTTAAGTTTTAGACCACTGAAATAAACTCTGAAAGATTTACATGTTCAATCTATGTTTAAAAGAGACCTTTATCCTCCTCCAGATGCTCCAAAGCTTCCCTCTGTGTCAGTGAGTCCCTCTGCTGAGATAGTGGAGGGCAGTTCAGTGACTCTGACCTGTAGCAGTGATGCTAACCCAGCAGCTAATTACACCTGGTTCAAGGAGGATGAAGACTCACCAACAGCTTCAGGACAGATCTTTAACATAAACAACACAAGTCCTGAACACAGTGGGATTTATCTTTGTATCGTCCAAAGCACAAGAGGACGTCATAACTCCACTGTACATCTGACTGTTTTGTCAGGTAAGCTTCACACACAGCTTCGGTCTGATTAAACAATTCTTGTTAGACTCTGTTGTTGTTGAGTTGAAAGCTGCTCAGTAGGTAAAAGAGAAGGCCAAGAGTCGTCCCATTACAAGACTCAAGATTCATTGTTACATGTCATCATCTTCCATCTTCTTGTCTTCAGATGTATAAGTTTGTTATTAACATGAACTCCAGTTTAAGTTACAGCAGGTTCTTTTTGTGGTTAAAATAAGGTCATTGTTGGTTGTATTTTCTTACCTTCAAGTACCAAACAGCACTTCAATAAATCTCTGAAGTTTAGAGCCCAACTCTAACCCTGTAATGATTTAGAGAGGGTGATACATGCATTCATCACGACTCGACTCGACCACTGTAATTCTCTTAATGTGGGTTTGAACCAGTCAACCATTCAATGCCTGCAGCTGGTGCAGAAAACAGATTCACATTTTAATAAACAGAAAATCATAACGATGTTCAGAGAGGAACCTCCATCCTGTCAGAGTGTGACTGAATGATGAACAGAGGGTATCACAAAGTAGAAATGAAATGTTTCAATCTAATCCTACCAGTAAAGAGTCTCACATATCTATCTTTAATTCTCAGGGAACTCAACATTCATAATACATATCATCAAGTGGACTCTGCTGCTCTTGATGTTGATTTCTCTGTTTCTCCTGACTCTGTGGACGAGGTAAACACCATACAAATTCATCTGTCAGCACACATCTCTTTTATTTTCTTCTTGAACTTATTTTAGTTTTAGGTTTTATTTGACCTTCATCATGTTAACCTTTGGATTTGTTGTTTTCTGATTTAATCCAGAAAGAAGAAAACTCTGAACTCCACCACTGAACCAAATGAACCTGCAGAGATGATCGAGGTGACAGAGAGAGAGAGAGAGAGAGAGAGAGAGAGAGAGAGAGAGAGAGAGAGAGAGACCTTACTAATCAATCTTTTCCTACATCACTGTAAAACCTGATGAAACATATTTCTGATCAAATCTTATCGTCTGTCATCAGGTGGATGTTGTGTAAGGGAACGTGTCAGCCGTCACTGCAGCACAGACAGAAGACACAGAGGAGCAGGAACACATGCTGTGAAGTCCAGTCAGGTTAGAGCCTCCTGCTCTGAATCAAACAGGCCCACTTCACATTCAGAGTCACAGTTACAACTATAACTTTAGTTTGATGTGATTTTCTCCAGATGCAGTTGAACCAGATGCAGGACTCACTGTGGAGAGCGAGGCTGTGGAGGATGTGGGGGAAGTGGAAACATTGACCTTCAGCAGCAGGAAGTTAACAACAGCATGGAGCAGAGAGTTTAGGAGATGGTTTTCTTTTATTTAGCAGCTTATACATATGTATTTATTCATCATTTCTTTAACTAAACAAGCGTCTTTATTCCTGAAAATGTTCTTTTGTTCTGAAAGGAGCTCTCCAGTCACCTTTCAGTCTGCTCTGTGACATTTTAACTCATAAAGTTTAGTTTTTGTAAATATAACTTGTGTGAATAATATTGGACTATGATGACGTTTGATTATGAGTCACTCATCGTTTTAACTTTTATGCACCTCTTTGTAACTGTCTGAACGTTGCACCGTCAGAGTTTGAGCATTTCTCTGTTTGGTTGTATATTTTATAATGACAATAAAGGCTTTCTATTTCTTAACGAGCAGCTCAATGGTGTAAAATCTGTCCTTCTGCTGTCTCTGTTATTGACATTATAATCACAGTAATCTCTTTTGCAGAAGGCTGCTGGTAGTTTTCAAATCAATGGAGCATATTTTCTTTTGTTTGTACTTTAAATGTTGAATAAATAATTTGACAACTATTTGATAAGAAAGGAGCATGGGAAAGTAATGATCTCTGTCTTATTGCAATCAACTAACTGGCAATATGTCGGGACCAAAACATTGTAAGTTAGACTTTAAAGGAGCTTGAATGACTTTTTTAAGTACTTTTAATTGTGACTTTCTTTTTGTGTCATTAAAACATTAAGCTCACATCAACAAGTACTGGGAGATTTTTCACACAGCCAGCGTCGCTTGTCTCCACAGCGGGCGTCGTTCCAGTTGGCCAGCACCGGGTTGTTATGATACATCTCCACACAATCCTCTCTGTTGTTGGGACCACCCCGATCCGGCTGACCAGACTGCCAGAATCTGAATGAAGAACAGTGATGGAAGCAGTTTAGTGTGAAGACGTTAAAACTGGACTGACAGCAGTTAGTACAAGAAAGCTGATGGCAGAAGCTGCCATGTAGAGTGGCCATAAATATTAGCTGATACCATACATTAATACTTCGACACTGAAGCAGAGGGAGCAATTCAGGGTTAAGTGTCTTGCTGAAGTACACATCTGACATATGACTGCAGGAGCTGAGGATTGAGACGACCGACTCTACCACTCAGCCACAGACACCCTCACCACAGTTGTGTCTCTTACAGTGTTTTAAAGTTGTTTTTATTTTATTGGCAGGACAAGTGTCGTAAGAATGACGTCAAAGAAGTGAATCAATCAGAAATGAACATGAGTTAAATAAAAAACCTGAAGCCTGGTAGCATCATGGGTCAACTTGGTTCTTTATGAAGAAGGAGCCGACCCAGGACTTTAGTTTGGCTTCAGTGTACATGAGCTAAAACACAATGTCTCTTATTGGATCTATGAGGATTAATCACATCATGAATTGTCTTTGATTATATTTAAATCTACTCACATTGACACTAACTGTCAGGGGTTCTCCATGAAGTAAGATTTCAAATGCTTCGATTGAGCCAAATCACTGATGTAAAAGGGGAAATTACTCTGTTAGAATTAAAGACAGAGTTGTACTGCTTTTGTCCAGAAGAGGGCAGCAGAGAGCTGCATAAGCGCTGCCTTCAGTTTGGGTTAGGGAATGCAAAAAGGCTTTTGCTCTCCTTTTTAATAAACTGCAAAGAAAACAGCGCTGTGTGTGAATGTGCATGCCCCTTATAAAAGGTATAGAGTTAAGAGCAGGGAAAATCCCTGGTTCTCTGAAGAATTGTCTAATTTAATCCGAGAAAGAAATTATTATTGGGCAAAAGCAAGAAAGTTGAACACTGATGCTCTCTGGGCTACTTTTAGATGCTTAAGGAATAAATGTACTGCCTTAGTCAAGAAGGCCAAATCTAGCTATTATCTTGCCCTTACAACTGAAAATTTAAATAACCCACGGAAATTCTGGCAGACAATCAAATCTCTATCTCCAAATAACTCCTCTAGTCTTCCAACTTGCATTGTGTCAGAGTCTGCCACTATCCATGACAGAGCTGAGATGCTCAATTGTTTTAATAAGTATTTTGTTTCTTCTGGTTTTCTTTTTGATAAAGTAAATACGCCCTCTACTGCACTGGCTCCACTTGCTATTGCTGAGCCCCCTTTGGATAATGAATTTAACTTTAGACCCTTCACTGTTGCTGAAGTACATAAAGCTCGTAAGAAATTCCATTTAAAAAAACCACCAGGGCCACATAATATAGGTGTTTATTTTTTTAAACTCTTTTTCAAAAACAGATGTTATTGCAGAGCCACTGACCTACATTTTTAATTTAATTCTAACTAGTAAGAAAATCCCCAAAATATGGAAAACAGCTCACGTTCTTCCCCTCTTAAAAGGTGACGAACCGTCGAGCCTCAATAACTACAGGTGTTGTGGCCAAATGACCATATGAATTATTTACAGTGAAAAACTCGTCAAGAGCCAAACATTAATGACTTTAGAATTATTTGTTTATATTATTGTTTATTCTGGCTTAATTTGGTTTTACATTTTGTTATTTGATTTGGGGATATCTGTGCATTATTTCTCCCTCTATGGGGCGGAGCCGCGGCGTATCGGCAGTGGAATTTAAGTTGATTAAGGACACCTGGGGGAGAGTGAGAGGGGGGAAGCGGAACAGTTTTTTGACTGCGAAGGGCCGCTTAGGATATACATTATATAGCGATCTGTTTGTTTATTTTAGTTAAGTTTTCTATTAATAAATATAGTTTATAAGTTGACTTTGGATCCGCGGCTGCCTTTTGTTTTTATTTGATAGCGTGTTAAACCCGCTCAGCAACGACTTACCTAATTGATTTTGTTTGAAGCCATCACATTAAGTCAAAAAACTCTGCTACGATCAAGAAGAAACACACTGTGAACAGGACAAGACGCCGGAGAGGAAACACTGGTCCGGTCGTGAGTAAACAAATAAATGATGAATGTATGACATGTCGGAAATGTTGGATGAGAATTAAAATACAAGAGTCGATATGAACAGACTGAAGAAGAGTGCAAATTAACGTGTTTATGGATGTGGGCTGTGTTTAAAGAGTTGACGGACGGCGCTGATCTAAATGCAACGCAATATAGGCTAACCATGCTCCGTAAGCAAGGGAGCGTCACGAAATGACGTCTTGCTGCGCTCCGCAAAACATAAATAAACAAAACTGTCATCATATTAACGAGTGATGAATAAAATAAAGCATGGAAATTCCCAAGACCTCTGCCGAGGCAGAAGAAATGTTAAAAGCTCTCAAAGCATCCCGTAAAGGAAAATTAACAGTTTTTTGTTTTGCAAAGAACAAACAGGAGAGCTAGATTCCAACACCTTGTGGAATTCATGGAATAACAAGCAAATATACTTCTGGATCCATTGTTTGGAGATATTCAAGACCACCACCTGTCAAACAAAAGGATGGTACCAAGAAACCAAACAGTGAACCTAAAAGCACATAAGAGCCAAGGTAGCAGCTTTGCTACTATATTAACAACAGACTTTCAAGGCAGTGCTTCACACCCAGGTATGGGACAGCACTGCACATTCAAACATCTGCCAACAGGTGGCAGTCCTGCTTCTCAATGCACTTTCTGTAAAGACAAGCAAAATTTAAAGTCCTTCCACACAAGAAAAAGGTTGATTTCCTAAAAACAAATGGTCACTGCTTTGGATGTTTAATAAAAGGACATATAAGCAAAAACTGCAAACGAAGGCTGACATGTCAAAAGTGTAACAGGAATCACCCAACAATTTTATACAGAAGGCATAGGAACGACATATCAAGAACTCAAACCCAATGCTAGCCCTACCAAAACAAAAGAAACATCCGTCAGCAGTGCTCTTGTTTCAGCGGATGAAGTAACTGGGGCCGGTAGGGACTGCGCATTAGCCATTGTGCCAGTCAGAGTAAAAGTTGATAAAGGGAATAAATTCATCTCAACTTATGCATTCCTCGATCCTGGCAGCTCTGCATCATTTTGCACAGAGCATCTGATGAAGCAGCTGAACCCTAAAGCAAGGAGAACTACGGTTGTCTTAAAAACCATGGGGCAGGAAAGGCCTATAAAGAGTTATGAACTCACTGGATTGGAGATGGGTAACTTGGAGGGCAGCACCTACCTTAACCTACCCAAAGTGTTCACACAAAGTAAGATACCTGTCTCAAAGGAGAATATACCTACCTCTAAGGATCTCAAAAGATGGCCATATCTAAACAGAATACAACTGAATGAAATTGATGCTGATATTGATCTTCTAATAGGAGTTGATGTGCCTAAAGCAATGGAACCATGGGACATAATAAATAGTCAAGGAAATGGACCATATGCAGTCAAGACAGTGTTTGGATGGGTGGTAAATGGGCCACTTTATTCTTGTTCTGCTGTGGAATCTGGACCCGTGGTAGCAATGGCCAATCGAATATCAGTTGGTCAACTAAAGGATCTCCTGATAAGACAATATAATCAGGACTTCCCTGAAAAGGCCTATGAAGAGAAAAATGAAATGTCAGATGAGGACAGAAGATTCATGAAGATCGCATCAACCTCAGTTGTACAAAAGGATGGACACTATCACTTACCTTTGCCTTTTCGCAACAAAGAGACTGTAATGCCTGACAACTATGAAATGGCAGAACAGTGCACCTTAAATCTTCTCAGGAGATTCAAAAGGGATGAAGGTTATGCAATGGAGTACATAAGTTTCATGGATGATGTGTTCAAGAAAGGATTTGCAGAGAAAGTGCCAACTTGAACAGCTAGATCGGCGAGACGGACAGGTATAGTACATACCTCATCACGGTGTTTACCATCGTCAGAAAGGAAAACTAAGAGTTGTGTTTGACTGTGCTTCATCCTACAAAGGCACATCTTTGAACAAAGAACTCCTCCAAGGTCCTGACCTGGCAAATACTCTCATTGGAGTTCTACTCAGGTTTCGCCAGGAACAAATAGCTTTCATGGCGGATATTGAGGCAATGTTCTATCAGGTAATGGTTAATGACAACCATAGGGACTTCCTCAGGTTTCTATGGTGGCCTAGTGGAGACACAACAAACCCTTGGAAGCCTATAGAGTGAAGGTTCACCTCTTTGGCGCTGTTTCTTCACCTAGCATTGCCAATTTTGCTCTAAAACAAACAGCAGAAGACAACAACTACAAGTACGAAAAAGAGGTAACTGAATCAATCCAACACAATTTCTATGTTGACGACTGCTTCAAATCAGTGGCCACAGTAGATCAAGCCATCAGGCTTATCAGAGACCTCAAAGAAGCTTGCTCTCAGGGAGGCTTCTCATTGACCAAATGGGTCTGTAATAGCCGCCAAGTTCTGATGAGTATTCCTGAAAATCAGAGAGCAAAGAATCTCAAGGATCTAAATCTGGACAGAGAGAAACTGCCAGTTGAAAGGGCTCTCGGGATCCAATGGAATACTGAAAGTGATTCCTTTACCTTCAAAATCGCCATCAAGAACAAAGCCCTCACAAGAAGGGGTATTCTTTCCATGGTTAGCTCAATCTATGATCCGTTGGGATTCCTTGCCCCTTTCATTCTCAAGGCCAGGCAAATACTCCAAGAACTCTGCAAATTAAAATGTGGATGGGATGAAATCATCCCAGGAAAACTGACTAAGCAATGGCAGATCTGGGTTACAGGTTTGGATCAGCTCAGCAGATTTCAAGTGGACAGGTGTATAAAACCTGAGAATTTTGGCCCAATCAGGACTACAGAACTCCATCACTTCTGTGATGCGAGCGAAATGGGTTATGGCACTGTGAGTTACCTCAGGTTTACAAATGTTGCTGGACAAGTCCATGTCGTATTCATTATGGGGAAATCCAGGGTCACTCCTCTCAAACAGATTACGATCCCCAGGTTGGAGCTGACAGCGGCAACGCTTGTTGTAAAGGTGGACAGGATGTTGAAAAGAGAACTCCAAGTAGAAATCAAAGACTCTATATTCTGGACAGACAGCACCTCTGTGCTAGGATATATTCATAATCATACAAAGAGATTCCACACTTTTGTTGCCAACAGACTTTCAGTAATCCATGACCTATCTCAAGAAAAGCAATGGAGACATGTGGGCTCTAAAGACAACCCAGCAGACGTGGCATCACGTGGGCTGCATGTTGAACCCTTCCTAGAGTCAAGATGGCTCAAGGGTCCCAAGTATCTGGAACTGCAAGAAACAGCTTGGCCAGAGACCCCGAAGAAATTGAGACAAATTCCTCCCGATGATCCAGAGATAAAAAAAAAAACGAGGCATCTGTTAATAGTCCATGGTGGAGAAAAATCCAACCAGCAAGCTGATTGAGTATTACTCATCACGGAACAGACTGCAAAAAGGTGTTGCTTGGATCTTAAAGTTCAGAGAACTTCTTCTTTTATTAAATCAAAGAACAAAATCTGCAAAAACTGACCTAAACTCGAGCTGGACATCTGCAAAAACCCTGAAAGACAAAATGAACCTTTTAAAGATAATCTGTGAAGTACATCTGTCTGTAGGAGACATGAAAAATGCTGAAAGGTCAATCATTCTGTATGAGCAAAGACGCTTTTTCTCACAGGAACTCACGCGCTTGGAAAACGGAAGGAAAGTGAAAATGAGCAACGCAATCTGTAAACTGGATCCAATGGTGGATGAAGGCATGCTGAGAGTTGGAGGGAGAATAGGCAAGTTAGCAATGCCTATAGACTTAAAGAATCCAATTATACTACCCAAAAACTCTCACATATCCAAACTACTAATGCAAAATATCCATCTGCAGACTGGGCACTCAGGGAGAAGCCACATGCTCTCCAGACTACAGCAAAGATTCTGGTTGCCTCATGCAAACTCATCTGCAAGACGAATCATTAAGAACTGTGTCCTCTGCCGCCGCATGCAAGCGAAGGTTGGCGAGCAGAAAATGGCTGATCTTCCGGAGGACAGAGTGTCTCCAGATCTACCACCCTTTACACATGTGGGTATTGATTATTTTGGACCAATAGAGGTGAAGCGGGACGGTCAAATGTTAAATGCTGGGGTGTTATCTTTACTTGCCTGGTGAGTCGAGCTGTACACTTACAAGTGGCAAACTCATTGGACACTGATTCCTGCATTGATGCTCTGCGCAGATTCATGTGTCGCAGAGGAACAGTGACAAGCATCCGCACAGACAATGGGACAAATTTCGTGGGGGCACAGAAGGAGCTTAAAGACACTCTCAAAAAATTTGATCATCACAAAGTGGAAAATGCATTACTGAAGGATGGCGTAAAATGAATATTCAACCCACCATTTGGAGCCCATAACGGTGGAGTATGGGAAAGGCTTGGTATCATCGTTGATGACAATTTGTCTTTTAAACCCCATATCGAGAACCTGGCAAAGAAACTAAAGGTGAGATTGGGCTTTTATTTCAGACATAAATCTTGTTTTTCTTTTGTTTCTAAAAAGAGGCTTATTGCTGCTACTTTCATTCCATTATTAGATTATGGTGATGTACTGTACATGAATGCCTGCTCTACCTCACTGCACATGCTGGATGCTACTTATCATTGTGCGTTAAGATTCATTACCGGCTGTAAATCACTCACCCATCATTGCACCCTGTACTCTAAAGTAGGCTGGCTGTCCCTGTCAGCTCGTAGGCTTCTTCACTGGTACACCTTCATTTATAAAGCTATTACTGGACTACTCCCTTCATACCTCTGCACCTACCTCACTTTTAAATCAAATCCATCATACAGTTTGCGCTCTCTGGACTTTCTATCTACGTCAGTCCCCTTAACTCGTACTGAGTTTGGGAAGAGGGCCTTGATGTACTCTGCTCCCTCTGCATAAAACAGTCTTCAAAAAACACTCAAATTGCAGGAACTCATCACTATTAATGATTTTAAAACTCGGCTCACAAGTTTTTTAATGGCTAATTTTGGAGTGTGTAAATGTTTCACTGCATAGTATTTTATCATCATCACATAATTGTTCTTTTAGTGTGTATTGTGGTGCACTGTTGTGTTTTGTTTTTGTTTAACATAATCTTATCCCCCTCCTCCTCCTCCTCCTTCTTCTTCTTCTTCACCTTCTGGACTGTATTTGTCTCTTTTTCCTCATGTCTGTGCTTTCTTTTTAGGTTTGTCTTATATTCTGTTTTTTACTGCTGCCATTTTGGCCAGGCCTTGCTCGAAAAAGAGGTCATTTGATCTCAATCAATTCTTTCCTGGTAAAATAAATAAATAAATACAATTAATAACTATAATAATAACAGTGACAATAATATTATTAATAATAATAATATCAATAATAATAATACAGCTCACTGCAGCAGGTGCATGAGGAAGACAAATTATATAGGCAGCAAATCAAAACGATCAAAACAGCATGGTCTGTACAAGTATTTAAAAAACAATCTTTTTGAGCCACTGTGCATCACGTCAAGTCATTAAGTTACATTTTTAATTTCTGCTAGACTAGCTAGTGGCAACTTAACCACGGCCTCCTTCTGAGATCCTGAGATGTCAGAGTGGTGGTTCTTTGCTCACACTTGGCCTGTTTGCACCCATAGACACACCAAGTAACTTCTCCTTTAGCCAACATTATTAGTGCCATAAATTCTTTAAAAATAATAACGTCAGTACTGGACGCCAGTCTGTAACTTCCTGCACATTAATCATGCGAAGAGGAAGTAAGACAAACTTTAACAGCTTGACTTCTGCTGCCTGATGACCACAGAGGAACATTTGCTGTAGAGACGACATCTCCTCCCTGTTGTAAGTAGAACTATTCAATGATATGCCATTTATTGAAACATGTACAGACCTTCTGTTAATGTGTTTTATTTACTCTGAAGTCACACAGGGATGAGAGGAGCAGCTATGAGTTTGAAAGCAGCAGTGATATTTATCGATATTTATTGAATTTATTGGTGATTGAACTTTGCTGTCTCTCTTTTGACATTAAGATGTATGAATCATTTAATTCATGAAACAATGATAAATAAGAGTACACTTTCAATCAGTGATTGTTAAACTCTGTTTAAGGTGCACTGGCTGACTTCAGAGTTCCTAAATTTACTCAGCAGAAAGAGTCTCTGTTGTGTTTTTGTTTGTAAAAACGATCAGTTCTGTGGTCCATGTTTGACCTGATTGTGTTTCCTGATGTGCTCTGTGTTTCAGTGGTGAAGGGAGAGGATACCTGGAGAGTGACTCACTCTTCTGCTCAGATCTGTGCCGTCAAAGGATCAACAGTGGAGATACCCTGCACCTACACATACCCATCAACAATAAGACAACAAACTACTGTAGTTCAAAGCAGATTCTGGTTTACTAAAGACAGGTATGAACCTGTAGATGTGAGAACAGACCCAGACTACTCAGGTCGTGTTGAGTATCTTTTTCATGAGAACGTCTGCACTCTGAGAATCAAAAACCTGACAGAGAGAGACTCAGCTGTTTACAAGTTCATGTTCACAACAAACCAATCAGGAGGAAGTTTAACTGGTGATGAAGGAGTCACTTTGTCCATCACAGGTAACATTCTCATTTTAAGTATTTTTCACACATTTTCAGCATTAAGTGTATGGAGAACTTTGCAGCTTATTTTTCTGCACATTGCCTTAAACATCAATTTAATACTGCTCTCTATACTGGTGTCTTTAAGAGAAACTTTGGGGAGATTTATGCAGAAGTTTTGCTGAACTCCCTGATAAATAACTCATCAAAGACAAATCGTCAACACCTTTTCCAGCCAGAGAATGGGACACAGACTGACAACCTGATTTTGATGCTCTTTTGACCACACTGCAGCTGTCCTCCACTCATTGCTAGCCTTCACTCCTGTGTGAAGGGACCATCTACAAAGTGCAATACTGACTCCAAGAGACAAAACTATTCCCAAAACTGTAGGTGCATCAAAAAGAAAAATCAAGTTAATTTTTTCAGTAATTTCATTAAGAAAACTTTCAAATATTCTTTATGTATGGCAAATAGACTGAAATATATCAACCATTTGTTTTATTCTTGATGATTATGGCTTATAGCTCATGGAAATAAAAAAATCCAACACCTCAAAATATGAGACTATTACATACGACCAATCAAAACAAAGGATTTATAAAACAGGAATGATGATTTTCTGAGAAGTATGTTCATTCAATACTTGTTTGGTGCTCCTTTTGCATGAACTACTGTATCAAACAGCATGACATGAAGACAATCGGTCTGTAGCATTGCTGAGGTGTTATGGAAGCCCAGGTTGCTTTGATAGCGGCCTTCACGATGGGTCTGGTGTCTCTCATCTTCCTCTTGACGATTCCAATGATTCTGAGATCCTACCAGAGTAAATGCACATTCAACACACAACTTTTTGTCAGAGTGGTGGTTCTTCTCTCAAGCTCCGCCTGTTTGCACCCACACACACACACACACACACACACACACACACACACACACACACACACACACACACACACACACACCAAGTAACTTCTCCTCTGCTGCAGCTGCTGATTGAACACGTTTCTTTGGCTGCATTCTCACACATTTTATCTGAACTGCTGTCTGATGGTGTCTTTACATGGAGTTACATTAAAGATACTTGATATTCTTATCCTTAGAAAGCCAACCTCGTTAGTGCCTTAGATTCTTTTTTAAAATAACGTCAGTACTGGACGCCAGTCTGTAACTTCATGCATATTCATAATGTGAAGAGGAAGTAAGACAAACTTTAACAGCTTGACTTCTGCCGCCTGATGACCACAGAGGAACATTTGCTGTAGAGACGACATCTCCTCCCTGTTGTAAGTAGAACTATTCAATGATATGCCATTTATTGAAACATGTACAGACCTTCTGTTAATGTGTTTTATTTACTCTGAAGTCACACAGGGATGAGAGGAGCAGCTATGAGTTTGAAAGCAGCAGTGAGTGGATTGGTTATCTTCCTTCTCTCTGTGTCAGGTACTGTATATCCTCACTAAAACGTTCATCACTGAACGTATTTGGATAAGGCTTAAATTGTTTTTAAAATGATAAAAGAGTAGACTCTTTAATGTTCAGGTTTTTTAGATTGAGTGTTAGATATGATGCAAACTGTTAAAGACATGTTTGCTTCTGTTTCTTTCTATAATTAGATTGTTTTGTCTCACTAAGTTTCTAAGTCTTACGATGTGTTTTTAACGTTTTCATACATTCAACATCCGTCTGCATCATTTTTCACAAACAGTGAAGATTTTTGGAGTATTTTACAGTAAGAGAAGTTCTGAATAACTAAAGCTGCAGAATTCAGTAACTTCCAGCTGTAAGAGTCTTTATTTCCTTCATGAGAGAACAAGATAACATCTCCAGAAAAAGGGAACCAAAGTTTGCAGATGCATTAAGTTTTGTATGACGTATGTGTGATGTTTCCGTTCTCTTTCTGCTTAACAGTTAAGTGTCCTGATGAAACAGACTCACACGTGATCTTCAGTTTTCTTCTTTTCACACTAACCTGACCACAGATTGAACAGAGAGGAAACAAAGACAAGAACACTTCAGACACAGCCACTAAACTGCATTTACATTCAGGTCCAACGATTTCCTCGTCTGTAAGCAAACAGTTTGTCTTTGCAAAGAACATTTTTACAACAACCAAGTTTGTTAAATGTATTTAAGTTATCTTGTAAGATGCACAGAGTTACATTTCTTCTAAAATCAGAAATCATTTTTTTAGTTTCTCGTGTGTTTAAAATCAACGAGTTATCAGAACAGCAGTTGTAAAAGTGATCTCCCTCAGCTCTGTAATTGGTCTCATTGTCATTTAAAAAACCTTTCCAAGTGACATCATCTGCAAAAAGTTGCTCTAGAACACACTGCAAAGACTTCAGCCATTGGCCAACCACCCCGTACGTTCTGCACATGCGTGAGGGGCGGCGGTAGCTCGTTGTTATGATACTAGAAGACCATTTTCACACTGCTGTCACTCAACACTCGTATTATAGGTCTCTCTCTCTCTCTCTCCCTCTCTCTCTCTCTCTCTCTCTCTCTCTCTCTCTCCCTCCCTCTCTCTCTCTCTCTCTCTCTCTCCCTCTCTCTCTCTCTCTCTCTCTCTCTCTCTCCCTCTCTCTCCCTCTCTCTCTCTCTGTCTCTCTCTCTCTTACTCTCTCTTTCTCTCTCACTCTCTGTCTCTCTGTCTCTCCCTCTCTCTCTCTCTCTCTCTCTCTCTCTCTCCCCTCTCTCTCCCTCTCTCTCTCTCTGTCTCTCCCTCTCTTTCTCTCTCACTCTCTCTCTCTCTGTCTCTGTCTCTCTCTGTCTCTCTCTCTCTCTCTCACACTCTCTGTCTCTGTCTCTCTCTCTCTCTGTCTCTCTCTCTCTCTCTCTCACTCTGTCTCTCTCTCTCTGTCTCTCTCTCTGTCTCTCTCTCTCTCTCTCTCTCTCACTCTCTCTCTCTCTCCCTCTCCCTCTCTCACACTCTCTCTCTCCCTCTCTCTCTCACACACCCTCTCTCTCTCTCTCTCTCTCTCTCTCTCTCTCTCTCTGTCTCTCTCTCTCTCTCTGTCTCTCTCTCTCTCTCTCTCTCTCTCTCTGTCTCTGTCTCTGTCTCTGTCTCTCTCTCTCTCTCTCTCTCACTCTCTCTCTGTCTCTCTCTCTCTCTCACTCTCTCTCTCTCTGTCTCTGTCTCTCTCTGAATTTGTGCAATACAAATAAAGATTGATTTAGATTGATTGATTGAATTCAATTCAAACAACTTTATTAATCTCTCTTGGGGCAATTGGTGTGGAGCAGCCCGTACACATGAGAAGAAAACACAAACAAAAACAAGTTGACATACAAACAACAGATTACACAAGGAGTTAAAACATGAATAGGACCTACAGGAGACACTAATATTAGACAGACTGATTACAGGTCAGCCAGACTGAATACAAAATAAACACAAGTGCTGTGTGCTGAGGTAGCAGTCTCAATTTAAAAAACAGCTTTCATTACTGATTGAGATATTTTACAGCAACAGGGACAAATTACTTTCTATAAATGTTCTTTTTAGCACGGGGTATTGTGTTTGCCCTGAAGGCAGCAGCTGAAAGAAGTGATTTAAAGAATGGCTGCTGTCCTCTAAAATGTAGACACTCAAACGTTGGACTGCTTTGTCGTGGTGATTGAACTTTGTTGTCTCTCTTTTGACATTAAGATGTATAAATCATATAAATCATGAAACAATGATAAATAAGAGTACACTTTCAATCAGTGATTGTTAAACTCTGTTTAAGGTGCACTGGCTGACTTCAGAGTTCCTAAATTTGCTCAGCAGAAAGAGTCTCTGTTGTGTTTTTGTTTGTAAAAACGATCAGTTCTGTGGTCCATGTTTGACCTGATTGTGTTTCCTGATGTGCTCTGTGTTTCAGTGGTGAAGGGAGAGGATACCTGGAGAGTGACTCACTCTTCTGCTCAGATCTGTGCCGTCAAAGGATCAACAGTGGAGATACCCTGCACCTACACATACCCATCAACAATAAGACAACAAACTACTGTAGTTCAGAGCAGATTCTGGTTTACTAAAGACAGGTATGAACCTGTAGATGTGAGAACAGACCCAGACTACTCAGGTCGTGTTGAGTATCTTTTTCATGAGAACGTCTGCACTCTGAGAATCAAAAACCTGAGAGAGAGAGACTCAGCTGTTTACAAGTTCATGTTCACAACAAACCAATCAGGAGGAAGTTTAACTGGTGATGAAAGAGTCACTTTGTCCATCACAGGTAACATTCTCATTTTAAGTATTTTCTTCATTTTCAGAGTTAATACTACTGTGAATCTTTTTGTTTTTGTTTATTTTAATGTTCTAACTTTCTTCACATGTTCAGACCTTCAGGTGCAGGTGGAAAGAAAAAGGAATCAGGTAGAGCTGAAGTGTTACAGCAGCTGTAATGTGGCTGATAATCCTTCATATGTCTGGTACAGAAATGAAAAAAAAATGATTGCAGAGACGTCTTCTATTAGAGTCTCTGTTCATGAGAATAACAAGTATTCCTGCTCTGTTAAAGGACGAGAGGATTACCGCTCTCCTGAAGTCTGTAAGTTTACTCCACAGTGTTTGACTTTACTTTTTATAACCTGTTAACTCTTCCTCATTTTAACGTTTAAAAAGTTTGACCTGACATTGATTTTCAAAGTAAATGAAAAGTGTTTTCTCCTCCAGATGCTCCAAAGCTTCCCTCTGTGTCAGTGAGTCCCTCTGCTGAGATAGTGGAGGGCAGTTCAGTGACTCTGACCTGTAGCAGTGATGCTAACCCAGCAGCTAATTACACCTGGTTCAAGGAGGATGAAGACTCACCAACAGCTTCAGGACAGATCTTTAACATAAACAACACAAGTCCTGAACACAGTGGGCATTATATTTGTATCGCCCAAAATACCAGAGGACGTCACATCTGACTGTTTTGGAAGGTAAGCTTCACCCACACTGTTTCACAGGTCATATGACTCTATGACAGGAACAGCGGTCTAAAGGAATAACAACACTCTGATTCAGTCGGGAAGGCCACCCAATAGACCTCCGTAAAGGTTCTCCATTAGTCAGTCTCTTGGTATAACTAAAGACTTCCTCGATTGAATTCTTCACAGGACGCCTTCCAGAGACTCCGAGAGGGGTTCAGTTTAGTTTAGAATTTAGAATATATATACATGTACCTGCAAAATGCATCTACCTAAACATACACACACATAAACAATAAGCAAATAGAACAATCAAAGAGTTACAGGAGGAACATAAATCAAATAAAATGTATAGCTTGTTGGATGGCAATAGATGAATTTACTCGGTCAAAAGATACTGCTTTAATAAACATTTGAATTTAGTTTTCTTGTTTTCTTAGTTCATGTATCTTTGAAGTGAGTTCCATTCCTGCATTGCTCGAAACATTTACTGTTTGTTTAATTGAGTTGGTTGGTTCTTGCTTTAGGTAAAATGAAGTTCCCTCCTGTTGCATGCCTGGTTGAGTAGTTTTGAGATGCTGAACTAAACGTTACATTTTTAAGTCTTTGTCACAATAATGTTTTTGATAAATGTCAAAAGTGAGTATCGTAGTCTGTTTTTAACAGTAACAGGGTGTTTGTCCTTCGTTTGGGTCTTATTTCTTTTTCAATTTCACCAAAAGAAAATACAATAAGTTGTAAGAATGTGTTCATGACGTGTTTTTACTTGTAAGGTTAACTTTCTGTCTCTGTCTGTTTCAGCAGGAGGATGGAAACTGACGACTGCTGTGACAGTTCCTGCTATTTTCCTCATTATCATACTCATCTTTGTCGTCATATGGATCATGTGAGCAGTTCTTTTTCAGCAAATACTTGTTCATGATTAATGCATTGTACCCTCACAAACAACAATATGGTTTACTTTTCTATTTGAATGCACCTCACCAGAAAGAAGAGGGCCTGCAAGCAACCGTCTGAGCCCGGAGACAGACCAGAGAACAGTGAACAGGTGAGGAAGTCTCTGAATTTATGAATCAGGGACGGTTGAACTCTTGACATAGTGTTTGATTTGTTTGCCTACAGCAATGTTTGTCCTATTTGTTTGCTGTAAGTGCTTCAGCTTTTGCTCTCTCCATCCTGGTGCTTCACATGTTGGGTTTTTCCAAAAAAATGATGATTTTCTGAGAGCTCCCCAAAAAAGGAAAGTGAGACCTTTTGGGTTGCGTTGCTTTCCTGGCCATGATAAAGACACCCAAGGATCATCAGCATTCAACAAGGCAAACCATAACATTATGAACTGCTTTTAATGAAACACCAAAAACAGGATTGGTTTCTGATTCAAGTCTCAAGTTCCCTCTTTTGCTTTCAGTAAAATTACAACTTCTGTCTCTGTAAATAACTCAAGCCTTGAATCCTGTCTTTCAAAAGTCTGTCTGTAAATAATTGAATACTCTGTGTTGTCCGGTGTTCACAGATACAACCAGCAGAGGAGCAGGATGAGCTTCAATATGCCACTGTCGACTTTTCCAGGAACCAGGCTGATCCTCTCTACTCCAACATCCAACCAGTTAAACCCCAAACACACAAGAAAAAGAAAAAGAAGAAGGAAGAAGAAGAAGGAGAACAAGAGGAGATGGTTGAGTACTCTGTGGTTAACTTTAACAGCGGCGGTTCAGCCCAGAGGTAAAACAACTCCTCACATAACATGATCTTTAACCACAAAACTATTGTTTTCATCATTCTGTTTATTGTGTTTTCATCATTTACCGTGATCACTGTTGGCCTGTTATCATATAATCTCATGTCTTTCTTCTTCTCAGCACCAGTGGTCAGCAAGCTGCAGATCCAGCTGCATTGTACAGTACAGTCAACAAACATGGACGAAGAAACCTCTAGTTTACTCTCATCCAATGAAATCCTTACAGGAAACCACTTTGAGAATGAATCCTCGGGACAGACTCCTTCAAGAACGCAGCTAGACCTGCATTTAACAAATGACTTAAAACAGATAAATGATGTTAGTATTAAGCTTTGTGAATGACTTGCTGTGGTCCACCTGTAAAGTGATTATGAATTATTTTACAGGATTAATAATATGAGTTTTACATTAACAAGACTCAGGTTTCAACAAATCAAACAAGTATTACTAGTTAAAAAGTATTTACCTTTATTGTTAATTGTTGTTGTGAAGATTCTTATTTTGCATTCATCTGTTTCTTATTGTTTTGTGGGGGAAGCTTTTATTTTGGAGGCTGATTTGCTTCTTACCTGCTTTAAACCGGATATTAAAAGACTCAGGTAGGTAGACAGTCAGTGTGTTAATTGATTAAAAAAACTCACTGTTATCCACGCCCTCACATTTTAGCAACCAGCTGGAAGGTGTACAAGGTACAACCTTTGTAATCTTTATGATGTTTTCAGTGATTTATTTAAGCGTGCTAGCCTTCAGCTCAGCCATGCTATCTCATTCGCTCGCCCTTAGACCTTGGTTAATTGAGTCCTGTTAAATGTAGTTATTATGTTGATTTTTTTGCTAAATTTAATTGCTCATTTTACGTGTATTTAAGGCCTATAGTTATCAATACGTGATTTATATATATTCTTTGGTGTAGTTAGTAAATGTTATTAATATGGTTCTTTAACTTTGTTGTTTGACTTGGTAAAAATGTTCTAAATTAACCTGACTATCTATTTTTATACCTTATCTCTTGTTATGTGTTAATATTATAAATATTTATGGTCCTTTTCTCTGTTTTGGGTTTAATGGTTATTTGCATGTTTATAAAGTTTGTCTTTCTGTTGTGTTTTATGTACAGCTCTTACGGTTTGTTTGTGAGTTATTGCACAGCATGAAGCAAAAAAGTAAAGTAACATAAACCAACACATAAAGGATTCATCAATTGCTGTAGCTGGGTTTGCTACAGCTACCATGCCCATTCCAGGTGGTCAGATTTAAATGCACCTGTAGCCTGTGTGTGGTGTCGGTAAGAGAGCAGAAACACACCGAGCACAAAGGTTGTACTGTCACCACATGTTTGGCATTCATCTAAATGTCTGTAGTTAGTTCACCTGTTGCTTATATCCTTGCTTTTATTCACTTACAAGTTTTACTTAAATGGTTCTCTTGTAATGTGTCACAGATGTAAATGAGTAATGTAAAATGTTTACACTTCCTGAACCAAATTTCAATGAAATACTTCTGCAAACAATGTAAAAAGGGATCAAATGTAAATTTCATTTTTCCAAACAATCAGAGATGAATGACAAAATGTAAATGTCCTGACCCTGACTCTCTGATGTTTCACTGCCCTCTAGTGGAGAGGCTTTTATTCTCACATTCAGGCTTCATCATTCAGTGCTCCCTAAACGGGATAAATAAACATTTTAATTTATCATTTAATTTATGATATATGTATAATCCATCGAGCAACGCCCCCGAGTCTTCGTTACCCAGCTTCCCTGAGTCTCCACAGTCCCAGCAGCTGGTTTGCCATTCAAAGCCTCAGACTCAGCAACTGGCGTGCGAGCCTCATCCTTCCCACTTCCAAGAGCCTCAGCTAACAGGGTTCCCAGTGACCCAGTACCTGTGCTTCCCAGTAACTCTGCCCCCGTGCTTCCGCATGACCCAGCCTTCATGCTCTCAAGAGCCTGAGACCACCCAGTGCCCCAGAACCTCAGCCAACCTGTGTCCCAGAACCTCAGCCTGTGCTCCTGTCCTGCCAGAGCATCTTCAGCTCCAGCCCTCTTAACTTTCCTGTTGAGGCCTGGTTCCCCATTGGCATGTCTGTCCATTGCTGTGTCCCAGTGGGAGGCCTTACCAACAACTGCATCCCTGTTGTAGGCCCTGCCCACTCTTTTGGGCCTGTCAGTGGCCTGGCCTATACCTGCCCATGTTTTTACATTGACGGCAAGACAGAAATCTCCTCGCCGCCGCCTTCCCAAACTGCTCTCACCGTCCTCCCTCCTGAACTATTTGCGCTCATGCCCTTCAGGTTCCTGCTCTCCCTCTGCCCTGCCGCCCACCTGAACTTTTCTGCTCCCTGAACTCTAGCCCTTGGTTCAACTCAGCTGCAGACTATTAAACATCCTGCCTCAGTGCACAGATGAACTGTACAGGACTGTACAAAGATTAGTGGGATTCAAAAATAAATTTATAAATAAAATAAAAAAACTTTGTTCTCAGCATGCTTCTCTTTGAACTCTGTTCTGCTGCAAAATATTCCTATGAAATCTATTTTATCTTTCTATGATTAATCCACTTGACCAGCTCATGAGTACCCCCCCCCCCCCAAAAAAAGTATCCCGAACTGTGATTGGCTATTCACCCTGTCAGAGCTGAGACTAATGATAAAACTGACTCTTTTTTAAGGCTCCTGAATCAATGAATCATTTTTAATTGTTTGATAAATAGTTAAAATAATAATAATAAATACTTTGCATATCTATTTCACAAGACCGGTGCATAGGACGGTAATGCACACTGTCATACTTGCAATGAAGTAACTAGCATGTACAGGACCAACACATTGCTAATTCATGTAATCTTGCAAGTTTGACTGTGTGCAAATGGTAAGTACTTTAAATTTGGACTTTTAGCATACATCTTATTTTTGTGTCAATAAAGAATGAAGCTAAAAATGTATTTATGTTTCCATTATTTTGTTTTATAACTGAGATATAACAGGTGAATTTTAATAGGTTATTTGTAAAGGTAAATCATTTATTATTAGTTATTTGTGTGTGTTTTTGAAGGCCACCCCTGCGTCAGTCAGTGCACCAGTCGGGCTACCCCAGTGTTGATGCTCCTGCACCCAAGGGTCTCACATTTTGAAGATAACCCCTTGTTCAGTTTTTATGTCCTGTAAAAAATTAAGTTTGCACTAAAACAAGTTTGGTACCAACTGGACTTCTTTGTGATGTGAGTTCTTCCTGTTTGTCTTATCATATATGTTAATCATCTAAAGAGGAAGGAAATGTAGGCGTTAAAAACACCCTGATATCTGTCTTCTGTTCACTCACTGCAGAGGAGGACAGTCTTCTCTCAGACGATATCCTTCTTCAATGTAAGTAGAATAATTTATCAACATGTCTGATACTGTTTGAGTCCTGCTGTGTTCTTATTAATCTGCTAACATGTTTTATTGTCCCTAAAGTCACACAGAGAGATGAGAGGAGCAGCGATGACTTTAACTGCAGCAGTGAGTGGATTTATCGTCCTCCTCCTCTCTGTGTCAGGTACTTCATATCTACAGTTACATTCATTTAATCTAAAGAGGGAAATCTGAGAAGATGTGGGACTGATTAATGCAGACTGAAAATTGTGCTTGATGTTACAGGAAATCTTCTCAGAAACACTATAAACACAGTTTTAATGTATATCATTGTATATCTGTTTTAATGTCTAACAGGAAGATCTTTAGTTGGATCGCCTTTTTCATATTATTTCTTAAGCAGTTTGTTTGCAGAATCTTTCATACAGTTTTTATCGACATGTATTTTTTATCCTTTTTAACATTTTTTGGATGGAAACTTGTTTCCATGATGCGTTGACAGCTTTTAAGATCGTATTTTTAAGTATGAGTGTCTGCTCTGTTTCTCACACCTCATAGTTCTGCTTTTTTTAAAGTCTTCACACTTACTTCAACAGCAAACTTACCACAGACCATCCAAGTATGGCAAAAAGTCTTTAATAATCAATTCATAGTTTTCACATGACATCACACGCTTATGGAACCGCCCACCTGGCGGGCGATAAAGACTCTGTAGCTGAACGCTACTGAGAAGTTATTGGTCTCAGTGTTTTTTTATCAGTTTAATTTTTCCATGTTTCAAATGAGAGACAGTTGTTGTTGAATGTGATGCACTAACCGACGAGGAGACGAGCCCGGGTTGTTCTTCTACAGAATGTTTGAAAGAAAACCCAGAGAGGAGGAGATTGTGGATTAATGCTGTTAGACGCTCTGCTGTCCCTGTGAGGGAACAAAAGAACAGACTTCTCCTCATCATGACATTAAAGATTGTGTTAACTTGATCTAAATATTCCTGCCTTTAACGAACATTACTGCCCCAGAACACTGACTGACAGAGACCCAGATACTATCGTCAGCTAACCTTAACTTATGTTAGCTTGTTAGCACTCACCGATGTTTGGATGATGAAGAATTTCTTGCCCTTCACTTCCTAAACGAGCATTATTGACCCAGCCACATCAAAAATACATAAAACTGTCTTTTCATCCTACAATGGTGAAGGAGAGGGATTACCCTCTAAATATAACATCTCTAAAGTGACGTTCTTCTCTCTGATAATCAATACTTCCTCTTACAACCGTAAAGTTCACAGGTCTAAATAACACATTTAACGTTCTCTACACCTTCAGACTGGATGATGTCTGGTCTCAACGACTTGCAGATTAACTGTAGAAACAAGTGAACATCTTCTACTCTTCCTTTAACTGTATATACAAATGGACAACATCCCTCAGGCTCCTTCTGTTGAACAAGATGAAGCCAAATGATCCTCATGATGGGCGCTTACATATTGCATATTTGCAACCAGAGTCTGCGTAGTAGGGATCCACTGGAAGACGTCACGCTACTTCCTCTAACAAAAACATTTAACGTACAGAGAAACATACAAATCCCTCAGGTGTGTTCAGTCAACAGAAGAACAGATGCATGCATTTAGATTTCATTGTTGACCCCCATGGCCTTTCTGTTATCATGGAGGAGGTTGGAGTTTGACCTATACTGCAGCCAGTCAGCAGGGGGCGCTCTAAATCTTTCGGCTTTGACTGCAGCCGTTGCACCGTCAATTTTAACATAGAGTCTATTTTTACACTAGAGCAGGGGTCTCCAACCTTTCTTCATCTGAGAGCTTCTTTGAAAAAATGAAAGTGGCCAATCAAATCTCTTGCATTCATTAACATCAGCTGAATGAAGCTGCTGTTTGTACACGTGTGAAATTGCAAAAAGCCAACGCTTATCAAGAATCTTAAATTAACATCAAGGTCCAAGAAAAAAACATGAATATTTTACACTTCTTATTGTAAGCTATGTTG
The DNA here is from genome assembly GCF_963930695.1 of Labrus bergylta. NCBI lineage: Eukaryota > Metazoa > Chordata > Actinopteri > Labriformes > Labridae > Labrus > Labrus bergylta. The sequence goes on from NC_089195.1 coordinate 35,353,181, forward strand.
CTGAGAATTCACATCAAGGTCCAAGAAAACATTACTTCTTTACACTTGTTTTAATGGGCCAAATATATGAATAGTGGGAAGAGGTACATTCACTGATTTATTTTTATTTTTATTTTTTTAACACAGTCGGTCAACCTATAGGTGAGTTACTTTAAACCTGCCTGCTCCGAGCTACCTGTTGGAGACCCCTGCACTAGGGCTTTCAAACAATTACACATTTATGATTAATCATATCTTTAATCACATGTTTGAAGTTCCATTATTTTACATTTTAAATGTTATGCTTTTATTGTAGATATTATACTGTTTTATGTTAAGGGTGCTTTACTTCCTGTTTGGATACGAACGTTTTTTTTCATATGTAGAGACTTTTCCTTTTTCTTTTTAAAGTTATGGATGTTGATGGTTGTTTCCTGATGTGCTCTGTGTTACAGTGGTTCAGGGTCAGGACAGCTGGAGAGTGACTTACTCTTCTCTTCAGATCTGTGCTTATAAAGGATCAACTGTGGAGATGAACTGCACCTTCACATACCCAGAGAGGATAAATAAACAAGTTAACTCACTTCAGAAAACATTCTGGTTGAGAAAAGATGGTTTTCATTACAAAGATGTAGAAACAGACTCAGAGTATTCAGGTCGTGTGAAGAATATCTGTGATGAGAACAAATGCATCACAAACCTGAGAGAGACAGACTCGACTGTGTACAGGTTTAGATTCATAACAAACAAAAGCAGTTATTCTGGACGACCTGGGGTCACTCTGTCAGTCACAGGTAATCTTTCACCTCAATATTTCTGAGCTCACTGTTTCTAATACATTATAAATACATGTTTTAATATGTGCATGTTTTGTGAAAACAGTTGACGTTTCTTCACATGTTCAGATCTCCAGGTGAAGGTGAGCAGACCACATGAGGCTCTGCTCTTTCAGTGTCTCAGTGGACTTTCCAGTCAAACCTCCTACATCTGGTTCAGGAACGGACATCAAATCGAACATCAAACATTATATTATTATTATCCACCAGAGCAGCTTCTTCAGACAGACAGTTACTCCTGTGCTCTATCAGGACATGAGAAGTGCCCGTCTCCTCCAGTGTGTGAGTTTATTTACAGTCTTCACTGATTCACACCATCAGATGGAATCTTTAAACTATTAAATGGTGCCTCATAGCAGCATGTACCTCAGTGGTATTTGTTATTTATTTAGATTTTTCATAGAATGTCCTGTTTATCTGTTTCAATGTAAAAAAAAAACCTTTATTCAGCTGTCATGAGCCTCAATTTCAAAACCAAAAGCTAAGTTAGAATGTAATATGTTCATCATCATCATCTGATGTGGATGACAAAGGTCTCTCTGATTCTCCTCCAGATGCTCCAAAGCTTCCCTCTGTGTCAGTGAGTCCCTCTGCTGAGATAGTGGAGGGCAGTTCAGTGACTCTGACCTGTAGCAGTGACGCTAACCCAGCAGCTACTTTTAAATGGTACAAGAGAAATCAGACCCCTCAATACCTTCATGAAGGAGCACAGCTGGTCTTCAACTACATTCAACCCTCGGCCTCTGGAGAGTATTACTGTGGATCTGAGAACAAGCTGGGGAGGAAGAGGTCTGGATACGTCTCTATCAATGTGAAATGTGAGTGAAACAGCAGAAATGTTCTTGAAGATATTATGTGTAAAGAAGAAACTCTCACCTACAAATAAACACACTACTATAGTCTCTTTGACAGATTCAAGTTCAAGGACCAGTGTGTGAGATTTAATCAGGACTTTAATGTGACGATTTAAAATATTTTTACTTGAGTTTAATTACTTTAAAAGTTTGTTATTGTATCCTCTAACCAGGGGGGGTTAAACCTAAAATAGGTTGTCAATTCAGAAGACTCTAGATCAAATGTTCTAAGTATCAATATCAAATGATCTCTAAATGAACAGTTTCAGAATGTTAGCGTTTCAGTTGTTCAGGTTACTCAAACCTTGTGATTCACTAGGTTGTTTAAGGAGATTGGTCGTAGCAGACTCTATAAAGAGCAATAAGACCTCCAGTCCACACAAACACACACAACACCGATGTATGGATATAAAAGAGAAACGTATTTAAGAGGTTTGATCACAGTTCTTTTCCTGTTCACATATATGAAACATGTATACACTTTAAATAAAAAAATACCTCTTCCATATATCTTAAATTAAACAAATCGAAAAGACAAGATGGAAAACACACCTTTGTAACAAAATGAATTAAATCCCCTTTTAAGGTTTCAGTCTTTATCCGTTTCAACTTTGTTTTTCGGTTATGAAAAGAGAATTCCTTTAATGTTAGATTTTAGGCCCAAAACAAAACATACTGAGATCTCAGAAAAAAAGTGCAAATAAAAATAAAAATCCTTTCAGTTAGACTCCATATGTGCTTCCTACCTCTCTTTGGAACAACACATTATCTGCAGATCAGCATCCAGATGAGACGACAGCACCCTCAAGCAGCAAAGACCTGGACGGCGGTTGAATCGTCCCTCAGAAAAGACCCAGTTACTTCACAGTTTTAATTTGATTTTAACACAACAATAACACATGAACTAAGTGACTGTTTTTTATCAATTTGTGTCCCAAGTGACTTCATCACATGGAAAAAAATGACATTGCGTGCTACACACAGATACAGAGCTTAGCTTAGCTCGTAGCTACTAGGCCACAGTTAGGTAAACACAGACCACATTACATCCAAACTTCAATTTACACCAAATATCCTGACTGGTTTTAGTTCTATGACATCTTGAATTCAAATTAAATACAACTGAAACATTTTAACAATGAAATGTGCATGCTAGTCAGCTAATTTGAACAGCTAACTCACCAGGATATCCACATTAAAGGTGAGAACACCTTCAGAGTTTCTGCCGGTGAACTTCTCCTACACTGTGACTGGAGAAACTCCCAGCTTCACTAAAAGCTTTTTAACTCTTGGAAACAGCTCATGAACGTATCTTATTCATCTTCCTGTCTAACAGCTTCCTTTTTATGTGTCTATTTTACTTCACAGTCTGTAGAAATCACGGAGAAAAACTTCATCGTGCCGATGCTTCAGAGGGTACCGATAGCCTGCAGGTGGTGCATTCAAGGAACTTGCGTAAATCTGTAATGCGTTTAATGAACATCTGTAAATATGAAACTACAGAAATAACCTGGGTTACATTATGTTAATGATTTCCAAGAAGTAGCTCTTTATTACATTTACGCTTCACGTGTTCCTATAATGAACCAGAAAAGACAAAACAAACGCCGGCTTTAGAGAAGGCCTTCAGTTTACTAAAGCTGGGCGGACACTGAAATACAAACACAGATCTAATGACACTTCAGTTATATTTTTATTCTTCTCTCCCAACAGATTGTTCAGTGACTGTGAGTCCTGCTGGTGAAATCAGAGAGAACAGTAGAGTGACTGTGACCTGTAGCTGTGATGCTAACCCAGCATCTGAATACACTTGGTACAAGAAGAATAACAATCAACCTCTCAGTAGAGAAGCTCAGCTGGTCTTCAGCTCCATCAAGTCCTCTGACTCTGGAGAGTATTTATGTAAAGCTGAGAACGATCTGGGAAAGCCGACCTATAAATGGATCTCTATTGATGTGAAATGTGAGTGAAACACTTTAAACAGCAACATTCAACATTTGGAGACTTTCCTTACTGACCTGATTTCTCTGTAGTTTCATAGTTTGCTCACACCTTGATTATCCTGTCTGTTAATGACTTTCAAATCTTCAGAAACCTTTTCACTAAATGCTGTTTTCATTTAAAGGTCAGTTATTAAACTACGTCTCTTTTTGAAGCATGAAAGCTTCCCTCTGTGTCAGTGAGTCTCTCTGCTGAGACCGTGGATGGTTAGAGATCAGGGCTGTAGCAGGAGGATCATCAGTATTTATCACTTTCAAAGATATGTTGTTTCAAAAGGATTTTAACTCATAGAGAAGTTCACATCTCTACAGCTTTAGACTGAGAGAATGTCAAATAAAAGATACTGATTCTAACAGGACATGAGGACTAATGCTTCACAGCTGGAATAATAAACTTAAAAATGCTGTATTTCTAATATTTTAAGTTTTAGACCACTGAAATAAACTCTGAAAGATTTACATGTTCATTCTATGTTTAAAAGAGACCTTTATCCTCCTCCAGATGCTCCAAAGTTTCCCTCTGTGTCAGTGAGTCCCTCTGCTGAGATAGTGGAGGGCAGTTCAGTGACTCTGAACTGTAGCAGTGATGCTAACCCAGCAGCTAATTACACCTGGTACAAGGAGGATGAAGACTCACCAACAGCTTCAGGACAGATCTTCAGCATCTCTAACTTCAGTGCTGATCACAGTGGGAGATATTACTGTGAAGCTCAGAACACAAGAGGACGTCATAACTCCACTGTACATCTGACTGTTTTGTCAGGTAAGCTTCACACACAGCTTCGGTCTGATTAAACAATTCTTGTTAGACTCTGTTGTTGTTGAGTTGAAAGCTGCTCAGTAGGTAAAAGAGAAGGCCAAGAGTCGTCCCATTACAAGACTCAAGATTCATTGTTACATGTCATCATCTTCCATCTTCTTGTCTTCAGATATATAAGTTTGTTATTAACATGAACTCCAGTTTAAGTTACAGCAGGTTCTTTTTGTGGTTAAAATAAGGTCATTGTTGGTTGTATTTTCTTACCTTCAAGTACCAAACAGCACTTCAATAAATCTCTGAAGTTTAGAGCCCAACTCTAACCCTGTAATGATTTAGAGAGGGAGATACATGCATTCATCACGACTCGACTCGACCACTGTAATTCTCTTAATGTGGGTTTGAACCAGTCGACCATTCAATGCCTGCAGCTGGTGCAGAAAACAGATTCACATTTTAATAAACAGAAAATCATAACGATGTTCAGAGAGGAACCTCCATCCTGTCAGAGTGTGACTGAATGATGAACAGAGGGTATCACAAAGTAGAAATGAAATGTTTCAATCTAATCCTACCAGTAAAGAGTCTCACATATCTATCTTTAATTCTCAGGGAACTCAACATTCATAATACATATCATCAAGTGGACTCTGCTGCTCTTGATGTTGATTTCTCTGTTTCTCCTGACTCTGTGGACGAGGTAAACACCATACAAATTCATCCGTCAGCACACATCTCTTTTATTTTCTTCTTGAACTTATTTTAGTTTTAGGTTTTATTTGACCTTCATCATGTTAACCTTTGGATTTGTTGTTTTCTGATTTAATCCAGAAAGAAGAAAACTCTGAACTCCACCACTGAACCAAATGAACCTGCAGAGATGATCAAGGTGAGAGAGAGAGAGAGAGAGAGAGAGAGAGAGAGAGAGAGAGAGAGAGAGAGAGAGAGAGAGACAGAGAGAGAGAGAGACAGAGAGAGAGAGAGACCTTACTAATCAATCTTTTCCTACATCACTGTAAAACCTGATGAAACATATTTCTGATCAAATCTTATCGTCTGTCATCAGGTGGATGTTGTGTATGAGAACGTGTCAGCCGTCACTGCAGCACAGACAGAAGACACAGAGGAGCAGGAACACATGCTGTGAAGTCCAGTCAGGTTAGAGCCTCCTGCTCTGAATCAAACAGGCCCACTTCACATTCAGAGTCACAGTTACAACTATAACTTTAGTTTGATGTGATTTTCTCCAGATGCAGTTGAACCAGATGCAGGACTCACTGTGGAGAGCGAGGCTGTGGAGGATGTGGGGGAAGTGGAAACATTGACCTTCAGCAGCAGGAAGTTAACAACAGCATGGAGCAGAGAGTTTAGGAGATGGTTTTCTTTTATTTAGCAGCTTATACATATGTATTTATTCATCATTTCTTTAACTAAACAAGCGTCTTTATTCCTGAAAATGTTCTTTTGTTCTGAAAGGAGCTCTCCAGTCACCTTTCAGTCTGCTCTGTGACATTTTAACTCATAAAGTTTAGTTTTTGTAAATATAACTTGTGTGAATAATATTGGACTATGATGACGTTTGATTATGAGTCACTCATCGTTTTAACTTTTATGCACCTCTTTGTAACTGTCTGAACGTTGCACCGTCAGAGTTTGAGCATTTCTCTGTTTGGTTGTATATTTTATGATGACAATAAAGGCTTTCTATTTCTTAACGAGCAGCTCAATGGTGTAAAATCTGTCCTTCTGCTGTCTCTGTTATTGACATTATAATCACAGTAATCTCTTTTGCAGAAGGCTGCTGGTAGTTTTCAAATCAATGGAGCATATTTTCTTTTGTTTGTACTTTAAATGTTGAATAAATAATTTGACAACTATTTGATAAGAAAGGAGCATGGGAAAGTAATGATCTCTGTCTTATTGCAATCAACTAACTGGCAATATGTCGGGACCAAAACATTGTAAGTTAGACTTTAAAGGAGCTTGATTTACTTTTTTAAGTACTTTTAATTGTGACTTTCTTTTTGTGTCATTAAAACATTAAGCTCACATCAACAAGTACTGGGAGATTTTTCACACAGCCAGCGTCGCTTGTCTCCACAGCGGGCGTCGTTCCAGTTGGCCAGCACCGGGTTGTTATGATACATCTCCACACAATCCTTTCTGTTGTTGGGACCACCCCGATCCGGCTGACCAGACTGCCAGAATCTGAATGAAGAACAGTGATGGAAGCAGTTTAGTGTGAAGACGTTAAAACTGGACTGACAGCAGTTAGTACAAGAAAGCTGATGGCAGAAGCTGCCATGTAGAGTGGCCATAAATATTAGCTGATACCATACATTAATACTTCGACACTGAAGCAGAGGGAGCAATTCAGGGTTAAGTGTCTTGCTGAAGTACACATCTGACATATGACTGCAGGAGCTGAGGATTGAGACGACCGACTCTACCACTCAGCCACAGACACCCTCACCACAGTTGTGTCTCTTACAGTGTTTTAAAGTTGTTTTTATTTTATTGGCAGGACAAGTGTCGTAAGAATGACGTCAAAGAAGTGAATCAATCAGAAATGAACATGAATTAAATAAAAAACCTGAAGCCTGGTAGCATCATGGGTCAACTTGGTTCTTTATGAAGAAGGAGCCGACCCAGGACTTTAGTTTGGCTTCAGTGTACATGAGCTAAAACACAATGTCTCTTATTGGATCTATGAGGATTAATCACATCATGAATTGTCTTTGATTATATTTAAATCTACTCACATTGACACTAACTGTCAGGGGTTCTCCATGAAGTAAGATTGCAAATGCTTCGATTGAGCCAAATCACTGATGTAAAAGGGGAAATTACTCTGTTAGAATTAAAGACAGAGTTGTACTGCTTTTGTCCAGAAGAGGGCAGCAGAGAGCTGCATAAGCGCTGCCTTCAGTTTGGGTTAGGGAATGCAAAAAGGCTTTTGCTCTCCTTTTTAATAAACTGCAAAGAAAACAGCGCTGTGTGTGAATGTGCATGCCCCTTATAAAAGGTATAGAGTTAAGAGCAGGGAAAATCCCTGGTTCTCTGAAGAATTGTCTAATTTAATCCGAGAAAGAAATTATTATTGGGCAAAAGCAAGAAAGTTGAACACTGATGCTCTCTGGGCTACTTTTAGATGCTTAAGGAATAAATGTACTGTCTTAGTCAAGAAGGCCAAATCTAGCTATTATCTTGCCCTTACAACTGAACATTTAAATAACCCATGGAAATTCTGGCAGACAATCAAATCTCTATCTCCAAATAACTCCTCTAGTCTTCCAACTTGCATTGTGTCAGAGTCTGCCACTATCCATGACAGAGCTGAGATGCTCAATTGTTTTAAGAAGTATTTTGTTTCTTCTGGTTTTCTTTTTGATAAAGTAAATACGCCCTCTACTGCACTGGCTCCACTTGCTATTGCTGAGCCCCCTTTGGATAATGAATTTAACTTTAGACCCTTCACTGTTGCTGAAGTACATAAAGCTCGTAAGAAATTCCATTTAAAAAAAACACCAGGGCCACATAATATAGGTGTTTATTTTTTAAAACTCTTTTTCAAAAACAGATTTTATTGCAGAGCCACTGACCTACATTTTTAATTTAACTCTAACTAGTAAGAAAATCCCCAAAATATGGAAAACAGCTCACGTTCTTCCCCTCTTAAAAGGTGACGAACCGTCGAGCCTCAATAACTACAGGTGTTGTGGCCAAATGACCATATGAATTATTTACAGTGAAAAAATCGTGAAGAGCCAAACATTAATGACTTTAGAATTATTTGTTCATATTATTGTTTATTCTGGCTTAATTAGGTTTTACATTTTGTTATTTGATTTGGGGATATCTGTGCATTATTTCTCCCTCTATGGGGCGGAGCCGCGGCGTATCAGCAGTGGAATTTAAGTTGATTAAGGACACCTGAGGGAGAGTGAGAGGGGGGAAGCGGAACAGTTTTTTGACTGCGAAGGGCCGCTTAGGATATACATTATATAGCGATCTGTTTGTTTATTTTATTTTGTGAAGTTTATTTTTGCTGATAAGTTTTCTATTAATAAATATAGTTTATAAGTTGACTTTGGATCCGCGGCTGCCTTTTGTTTTTATTTGATAGCGTGTTAAACCCGTTCAGCAACGACTTACCTAATTGATTTTGTTTGAAGCCATCACATTAAGTCAAAAAACTCTGCTACGATCAAGAAGAAACACACTGTGAACAGGACAAGACGCCGGAGAGGAAACACTGGTCCGGTCGTGAGTAAACAAATAAATGATGAATGTATGACATGTCGGAAATGTTGGATGAGAATTAAAATACAAGAGTCGATATGAACAGACTGAAGAAGAGTGCAAATTAACGTGTTTATGGATGTGGGCTGTGTTTAAAGAGTTGACGGACGGCGCTGATCTAAATGCAACGCAATATAGGCTAACCATGCTCCGTAAGCAAGGGAGCGTCACGAAATGACGTCTTGCTGCGCTCCGCAAAACATAAATAAACAAAACTGTCATCATATTAACGAGTGATGAATAAAATAAAGCATGGAAATTCCCAAGACCTCTGCCGAGGCAGAAGAAATGTTAAAAGCTCTCAAAGCATCCCGTAAAGGAAAATTAGGAGCGTGCACAAGGAAAATGAACGAAATAAAAGCTTTGCAGCATGATGGTGGATGTATTGATGATGTCAATAAAGGTTTAAAAACTTTTCATGAAACGGTGGCTCATTTCAATGATGTGCATATCTCTGTGCAAATTGCTGAACTTAAAATAATGCAACAAAAACTAGCCATGCTGCCGACTATGAAGATAACAATATTTGATGGTGATCCTATGGCATATAAATCTTTTATGCAGGCATATAACCATTTGTATCATATTTGCTACGCAAGTTTCTGAGACCTCTGTCTTATCAACATGATCAAAACTTTCCTTTAAACCCTGTTGTATATGACCTGATACATGTATTCTGCCCCCTAGAGGATTTGCATTCTACTGCAGGCAGTGGAAGGGCTTTTTTTGACCTTTTAAAAAATGGCCACCATCATGCTAGCATCCACACACTTTCAGCAGGAAAAGCTTTGCTAATTTTCAAGAAGTTACAGTAAGAATAACATTTATATTGTTACTCATTCTTTAATAGGAGTATATTCTGTATTAAAACAATGCATCATTACTTAATAATTCATTCTTCATATTACAGTTAAATCGTGTTAAAAATGTGTGTATCACATTTGATACTGCAGGTATATAAGGTGCTTTATCCTTGAACGGTCATTCTAAATTTTTGTAATGTAATCTACATCATGCCTACCAATATACAAACACACACTATTGTAATGATTTAATAAATCTAATTAATGACTGAAATGCCATTTTAAAATACATTTTGGGTATTTTCACAATAACAATTCCTCTGAAATCATAATCGCTATGCTATATTGACCAATTTGTTATGTGTGTATTTTTAGATGTCAAAAAGAATAGAGGAAGAAGTGAGAAAACAAACGTACATTGAAAATGTCATCAACATGATAATGGATGGCAATTCAAGTGACATAGAGCAGTTAGGGGAAGATGATGAGGAGGAGGATGAGGAAGAATGGAGTCCTCAGGCCATGCATGATGATGGAAGTTCAGATAGCAGTGATGAGGAAGACTATCAAGAGGAAAGTGTAGCCCAGACAAGCACAGAAGTTGAGATCCCAACAACAACACAGGACACAATCAGAAAGGAGTCAGTGAAGGCCAATGCACAAAGGAAAGAATACAGATGGAGAAAAATAAATTATCAAGCTCCATCTATCAATTTCATTGCAAGTGTTGAGGAAGGCACAGAAGACAGGTGTGACTGGACACCATACATGTATTTCAAACAGTTTGTCACTGATGAAATGCTAGAGGAAACTGCAGAACAAACAAACCTGTACAGTGTACAAAAAGAGGGCAAGTCAGTAAACACAACTGCCAAGGAAATAGAGCAGGTTCTAGGCATGTACATTCATATGGGGTTAGTACAGATGTCTTCTGTGAGAGCCTATTGGGAGATGGCGATAAGGCTCCCTGCAGTTTGTCATGTGATGTCTCGAGATCGGTTTCTGAAATTGCTGACAGTGATTCACTTTCAGGACAACCTCAGTGTGTCTGATGATGCAAAGAAAGATAAACTGTGGAAGCTCAGGCCATGGTTACAAAAACTGCGAGAACAGTTTCTCTACATACCTCCTGAAGAAAGCCATGCAGTTGATGAAATCATGGTGCCATTTAAGGGAAAATCTCATCTACGTGTCTACATGCCTGCAAAACCTCACAAATGGGGTTTCAAAATGTGGGGACGTGCTGGACAAAGTGGCTTTCTTTATGACTTTGATATTTGTCAAGGTGCAGAAAATCCAGACAGAGAAAAGTCTGAAGTAGGTGTTACAGGAGAAGCTGTGCTGAAAATGACATCAACACTTCCAGCAGGAAAAAATCACAAGGTCTTTGCAGACAACTACTTCACATCAGTTCCCCTGGTGCAACACCTAAAAGAAGGAGGAATCCACTATGTTGGCACGATCCGGATGAACAGGATGAAACACTGCACCATGGATGAAAAAGAATTGAAGAAAAATGGAAGAGGGTCAATGGACTTCAGAGTGAACCAGGAAAACAACATCGTTGTAAGATGGTACGACAACAAAGCAGTGAACCTGATTTCCTCTTTTGTTGGCATTGAACCTGTGGGAAATGTGAAACGCTGGGATCGCAAATCCAAAACTCACATAATGGTTCCCAGACCAGCCATTGTTGAAACATATAACAAGTTCATGGGAGGTGTTGATCTCCTTGATATGCTGTCTGCACTTTACAAGTTCAGCTTCAGATCCCGAAGATGGTACATGTACATCTGGTGGCACACTGTTACAGTGGCAGTCATCAATGCGTGGAACCTCTACAGAAGAGACCAGAAGAAGCTAAACCCCAAGAAGAAACCCGTGCCTCTGCAAAGGTTTCAGGCTTTGGTTGGCACTTCTCTGACAAGCACAGGAAAGGCCAAAATCAGGTGTGGCAGACCACTATCCTCTCCAGAAGAGACTCCAACACCACCCCGTAAAAGACTAAGCTGCAGTGTGCCTCTTGATGTGAGAAGGGATGGCATTGATCATTTTCCAATATGGGAAACCAGACAGAGATGCAAGCACTGCACTGGCAATCACTTCTCACATGTCTACTGTGAGAAGTGTAAGGGGCATCTTTGCCTGAACAAGGACAGAAACTGTTTTTGTGCCTACCACAAAATGAAATAAAAAGGCTGTAAAAAGTGTTATGTTAAAAAAAACAACGAGAAAAGCTTCCTGAAATGTGTGCAAAAAATTGCCAAAAACGCCTGATGTATCAAATGTGCTACAAAAAAAATATCATAAACAACATGATATGACAAAAAATTTTGGGTTTAAAAGGGTTTAATAAACATCTCAATTCCAAAAGAATAGAATTTTCTGGTTATTTTTTCATGTGTCAGGCTTTACAGGGTTAAGCACCTTATTGAGGATAAAACCAATAGCAGCCAGGATAGGCTCTATTTTCTTGAGCAATACACCGCAGGCCAGCCTAAAAGTCTTGTCCGAAGCTGTCTACATATGGATGCAAAAAGAGGTTTTATAAAAGCCAAACAACTATTAAAGGAGCACTATGGGGATGAAATCAAAATATCCTGTGCTTATTTGGAAAAGGCATTGAAATGGACGCTTATTAAAGCTGATGATGGAGGAGCGCTGAATGCATATCCAATGTACTTGAGAGGATGCTGTAATGCTATGCAGGATTTGCAGCACATGGAGGAGCTTGATATTCCCTCAACTTTAAGGTCAATCGCATCCAAACTTCCTTATAAACTGGAGCTAGAGCTAGATTCCAACACCTTGTGGAATTCATGGAATAACAAGCAAATATACTTCTGGATCCATTGTTTGGAGATATTCAAGACCACCACCTGTCAAACAAAAGGATGGTACCAAGAAACCAAACAGTGAACCTAAAAGCACATAAGAGCCAAGGTAGCAGCTTTGCTACTATATTAACAACAGACTTTCAAGGCAGTGCTTCACACCCAGGTATGGGACAGCACTGCACAATCAAACATCTGCCAACAGGTGGCAGTCCTGCTTCTCAATGCACTTTCTGTAAAGACAAGCAAAATTTAAAGTCCTTCCACACAAGAAAAAGGTTGATTTCCTAAAAACAAATGGTCACTGCTTTGGATGTTTAATAAAAGGACATATAAGCAAAAAACTGCAAACGAAGGCTGACATGTCAAAAGTGTAACAGGAATCACCCAACAATTTTACACAGAAGGCATAGGAACGACATATCAAGAACTCAAACCCAATGCTAGCCCTACCAAAACAAAAGAAACATCCGTCAGCAGTGCTCTTGTTTCAGCGGAAGTAACTGGGGCCGGTAGGGACTGCGCATTAGCCATTGTGCCAGTCAGAGTAAAAGTTGATAAAGGGAATAAATTCATCTCAACTTATGCATTCCTCGATCCTGGCAGCTCTGCATCATTTTGCACAGAGCATCTGATGAAGCAGCTGAACCCTAAAGCAAGGAGAACTACGGTTGTCTTAAAAACCATGGGGCAGGAAAGGCCTATAAAGAGTTATGAACTCACTGGATTGGAGATAGGTAACTTGGAGGGCAGCACCTACCTTAACCTACCCAAAGTGTTTACACAAAGTAAGATACCTGTCTCAAAGGAGAATATACCTACCTCTAAGGATCTCGAAAGATGGCCATATCTAAACAGAATACAACTGAATGAAATTGATGCTGATATTGATCTTCTAATAGGAGTTGATGTGCCTAAAGCAATGGAACCATGGGACATAATAAATAGTCAAGGAAATGGACCATATGCAGTCAAGACAGTGTTTGGATGGGTGGTAAATGGGCCACTTTATTCTTGTTCTGCTGTGGAATCTGGACCCGTGGTAGCAATGGCCAATCGAATATCAGTTGGTCAACTAAAGGATCTCCTGATAAGACAATATAATCAGGACTTCCCTGAAAAGGCCTATGAAGAGAAAAATGAAATGTCAGATGAGGACAGAAGATTCATGAAGATCGCATCAACCTCAGTTGTACAAAAGGATGGACACTATCACTTACCTTTGCCTTTTCGCAACAAAGAGACTGTAATGCCTGACAACTATGAAATGGCAGAACAGTGCACCTTAAATCTTCTCAGGAGATTCAAAAGGGATGAAGGTTATGCAATGGAGTACAAAAGTTTCATGGATGATGTGTTCAAAGGATTTGCAGAGAAAGTGCCAACTGAACAGCTAGATCGGCGAGACGGACAGATATAGTACATACCTCATTACGGTGTTTGCCATCGTCAGAAAGGAAAACTAAGAGTTGTGTTTGACTGTGCTTCATCCTACAAAGGCACATCTTGGAACAAAGAACTCCTCCAAGGTCCTGACCTGGCAAATACTCTCATTGGAGTTCTACTCAGGTTTCAGGTAGAGTGAAGGTTCACCTCTTTGGCACTGTTTCTTCGCCTAGCATTGTCAATTTTGCTCTAAAACAAACAGCAGAAGACAACAACTACAAGTACGAAAAAGAGGTAACTGAATCAATCCAACACAATTTCTATGTTGACGACTGCTTCAAATCAGTGGCCACAGTAGATCAAGCCATCAGGCTTATCAGAGACCTCAAAGAAGCTTGCTCTCAGGGAGGCTTCTCATTGACCAAATGGGTCTGTAATAGCCGCCAAGTTCTGATCAGTATTCCTGAAAATCAGAGAGCAAAGAATCTCAAGGAACTAAATCTGGACAGAGAGAAACTGCCAGTTGAAAGGGCTCTCGGGATCCAATGGAATACTGAAAGTGATTCCTTTACCTTCAAAATCGCCATCAAGAACAAAGCCCTCACAAGAAGGGGTATTCTTTCCATGGTTAGCTCAATCTATGATCCGTTGGGATTCCTTGCCCCTTTCATTCTCAAGGCCAGGCAAATACTCCAAGAACTCTGCAAATTAAAATGTGGATGGGATGAAATCATCCCAGGAAAACTGACTAAGCAATGGCAGATCTGGGTTACAGGTTTGGATCAGCTCAGCAGATTTCAAGTGGACAGGTGTATAAAACCTGAGAATTTTGGCCCAATCAGGACTACAGAACTCCATCACTTCTGTGATGCGAGCGAAATGGGTTATGGCACTGTGAGTTACCTCAGGTTTACAAATGTTGCTGGACAAGTCCATGTCGTATTCATTATGAGGAAATCCAGGGTCACTCCTCTCAAACAGATTACGATCCCCAGGTTGGAGCTGACAGCGGCAACGCTTGCTGTAAAGGTGGACAGGATGTTGAAAAGAGAACTCCAAGTAGAAATCAAAGACTCTATATTCTGGACAGACAGCACCTCTGTGCTAGGATATATTCATAATCATACAAAGAGATTCCACACTTTTGTTGCCAACAGACTTTCAGTAATCCATGACCTATCTCAAGAAAAGCAATGGAGACATGTGAGCTCTAAAGACAACCCAGCAGACGTGGCATCACGTGGGCTGCATGTTGAACCCTTCCTAGAGTCAAGATGGCTCAAGGGTCCCAAGTATCTGGAACTGCAAGAAACAGCTTGGCCAGAGACCCCTAAGAAATTGAGACAAATTCCTCCCGATGATCCAAAGATAAAAAAAAAAAAAAAAACGAGGCATCTGTTAATAGTCCATGGTGGAGAAAAATCCAACCAGCAAGCTGATTGAGTATTACTCATCACGGAACAGACTACAAAAAGGTGTTGCTTGGATCTTAAAGTTCAGAGAACTTCTTCTTTTATTAAATCAAAGAACAAAATCTGCAAAAACTGACCTAAACTCGAGCTGGACATCTGCAAAAACCCTGAAAGACAAAATTAACCTTCTAAAGATAATCTGTGAAGTACAACATCTGTCTGTAGGAGACATGAAAAATGTTGAAAGGTCAATCATTCTCTATGAGCAAAGACGCTTTTTCTCACAGGAACTCACACGCTTGGAAAACGGAAGGAAAGTGAAAATGAGCAACGCAATCTGTAAACTGGATCCAATGGTGGATGAAGGCATGCTGAGAGTTGGAGGGAGAATAGGCAAGTTAGCAATGCCTATAGACTTAAAGAATCCAATTATACTACCCAAAAACTCTCACATATCCAAACTACTAATGCAAAATATCCATCTGCAGACTGGGCACTCAGGGAGAAGCCACATGCTCTCCAGACTACAGCAAAGATTCTGGTTGCCTCATGCAAACTCATCTGCAAGACGAATCATTAAGAACTGTGTCCTCTGCCGCTGCATGCAAGCGAAGGTTGGCGAGCAGAAAATGGCTGATCTTCCGGAGGACAGAGTGTCTCCAGATCTACCACCCTTTACACATGTGGGTATTGATTATTTTGGACCAATAGAGGTGAAGCGGGCCGGTCAAATGTTAAATGCTGGGGTGTTATCTTTACTTGCCTGGTGAGTCGAGCTGTACACTTAGAAGTGGCAAACTCATTGGACACTGATTCCTGCATTGATGCTCTGCGCAGATTCATGTGTCGCAGAGGAACAGTGACAAGCATCCGCACAGACAATGGGACAAATTTCGTGGGGGCACAGAAGGAGCTTAAAGACACTCTCAAAAAATTTGATCATCACAAAGTGGAAAATGCATTACTGAAGGATGACGTAAAATGGATATTCAACCCACCATTTGGAGCCCATCACGGTGGAGTATGGGAAAGGCTAATCAGACCTGTGAAAAAGATTCTTTACTCTGTCTTAAAGGAGCAAATATTGGATGATGAAATTTTACAAACAGCACTATTTGAGGTCGAAGCAATAATGAACGATAGGCCGATAACAACAGTGTCAAGTGATCCTAACGACCTTGAACCCCTTACACCAAACCACCTCCTTCAACTCAAAACGAAACCAATCATGCTGCCTGGACTCTTTCAGAAGGAAGACCTGTACTCCCAGAGAAGATGGAGACAGGTACAATACCTAGCAGATCTCTTCTGGCGGAGATGGATTAGAGAATATCTTCCACTCTTACAACAGCGAAACAAGTGGCACCACCCCAAAAGGAACCTTTGCCTGAACGACCTTGTCATCATAGTGGACAACACAGCACCGAGGAGCTCTTGGCTCCTGGGCCGTGTTGTAAAGACATTCCAGGGGTCCAAAGGGCTCGTCCGGAGCGTCTTGGTGAAAACCAAGAGCAGCATCTGACAGAGACCTATTGATAAACTCTGCCTGCTCTTGGAGGCAGTTAATTAATTAAAAGGGGGCTATGTGCTGGTAACCTCTGGCCCCCCGAGAAATGTATACAAACACAGTGAAAAAATCGTAAAGAGCCAAACATTAATGACTTTAGAATTATTTGTTTATATTATTGTTTATTCTGGCTTAATTTGGTTTTACATTTTGTTAATTGATTTGGGGATATCTGTGCATTATTTCTCCCCCTATGGGGCGGAGCCGCGGCATATCGGCAGTGGAATTTAAGTTGATTAAGGACACCTGGGGGGAGGTGGATATACATTATATAGCGATCTGTTTGTTTATTTTAGTTAAGTTTTCTATTAATAAATATAGTTTATAAGTTGACTTTGGATCCGCGGCTGCCTTTTGTTTTTATTTGATAGCGTGTTAAACCCGCTCAGCAACGGCTTACCTAATTGATTTTGTTTGAAGCCATCACAACAGGCCTATTTCAAATCTGTCTCCTTTAGCCAAGATTTTAGAAAGCCTGGTTAGTGATCAGTTGAAGGATTTCTTGAGTCTTAATGAAATTTTATCTTGTTATCAAACTGGTTTTAGAAAATCACACAGTACAGTCACAGCAGCTACTAAAATAGTAAATGATATTTTTATGGCCCTGGATAGCAAACAACACTGTGCTTGTCTTTTTTAGTGATTTTTCCAAGGCCTTCGATACGGTGGACCATGATGTATTATTGCATAGACTGGCTAATATAGGATTGTCTAATTCTGCTGTTGGTTGGTTTTCTAACTATCTTTCAGACAGGACTCAATGTGTTAAAATTGATGGCTGCTCCTCTGATACTTTGGCTGTCCACAAGGGGGTGCAACAAGGCTCTATATTAGGTCCCTTGTTGTTTACTATTTATATTAATGATTTGGGGAAATATGTCCAAAATGCAAATGCCCATTTTTATGCTGACGATACTATTACTTATTGTTTTGGAGAGACTGTGTTAAAGGCTGTTGATTGCTTGCAAGCTGCTTTTAAAGAAATAGAAGCCCAACTCGTACTTAATGCAGATAAAACTAAAATGATGATCTTCACTAAATCCAGGGACAAAAGTAACTGTCAGCCCACTCTATTTACATTTCAAGGTACTCTTATTGAGACCGTTTCCACTTTTAAATACCTTGGTATCATCCTTGATGACAATTTGTCTTTTAAACCCCATATCGAGAACCTGGCAAAGAAACTAAAGGTGAGATTGGGCTTTTATTTCAGGCATAAATCTTGTTTTTCTTTTGTTTCTAAAAAGAGGCTTATTGCTGCTACTTTCATTCCATTATTAGATTATGGTGATGTACTGTACAGGAATGCCTGCTCTACCTCACTGCACATGCTGGATGCTACTTATCATTGTGCGTTAAGATTCATTACCGGCTGTAAATCACTCACCCATCATTGCACCCTGTACTCTAAAGTAGGCTGGCTGTCCCTGTCAGCTCGTAGGCTTCTTCACTGGTACACCTTCATTTATAAAGCTATTACTGGACTACTCCCTTCATACCTCTGCACCTACCTCACTTTTAAATCAAATCCATCATACAGTTTGCGCTCTCTGGACTTTCTATCTACGTCAGTCCCCAGAACTCGTACTGAGTTTGGGAAGAGGGCCTTGATGTACTCTGCTCCCTCTGCATGGAACAGTCTTCAAAAAACACTCAAATTGCAGGAACTCATCACTATTAATGATTTTAAAACTCGGCTCACAAGTTTTTTAATGGCTAATTTTGGAGTGTGTAAATGTTTCACTGCATAGTATTTTATCATCATCACATAATTGTTCTTTTAGTGTGTATTGTGGTGCACTGTTGTGTTTTGTTTTTGTTTAACATAATCTTATCCCCCTCCTCCTCCTCCTTCTTCTTCTTCACCTTCTGGACTGTATTTGTTTCTTTTTCCTCATGTCTGTGCTTTCTTTTTAAGTTTGTCTTATATTCTGTTTTTTACTGCTGCCATTTTGGCCAGGCCTTGCTCGAAAAAGAGATCATTTGATCTCAAGCAATTCTTTCCTGGTAAAATAAATAAATAAATACAATTAATAACTATAATAATAACAGTGACAATAATATTAATAATAATAATAATAATAATAATAATAATAATACAGCTCACTGCAGCAGGTGCATGAGGAAGACAAATTATATAGGCAGCAAATCAAGACGATCAAAACAGCATGGTCTGTACAAGTATTTAAAAAACAATCTTTTTGAGCCACTGTGCATCACGTCAAGTCATTAAGTTACATTTTTAATTTCTGCTAGACTAGCTAGTGGCAACTTAACCACGGCCTCCTTCTGAGATCCTGAGATGTCAGAGTGGTGGTTCTTTGCTCACACTTGGCCTGTTTGCACCCATAGACACACCAAGTAACTTATTAGTGCCATAAATTCTTTAAAAATAATAACGTCAGTATTGGACGCCAGTCTGTAACTTCCTGCACATTAATCATGCGAAGAGGAAGTAAGACAAACTTTAACAGCTTGACTTCTGCTGCCTGATGACCACAGAGGAACATTTGCTGTAGAGACGACATCTCCTCCCTGTTGTAAGTAGAACTATTCAATGATATGACTGATATTTATTGAATTTATTGGTGATTGAACTTTGTTGTCTATTTTGACATTAAGATGTATAAATCATATAAATCATATAAAAAATAAAAAAGAGTACACTTTCAATCAGTGATTGTTAAACTCTGTTTAAGGTGCACTGGCTGACTTCAGAGTTCCTAAATTTACTCAGCAGAAAGAGTCTCTGTTGTGTTTTTGTTTGTAAAAACGACCAGTTCTGTGGTCCATGTTTGACCTGATTGTGTTTCCTGATGTGCTCTGTGTTTCAGTAGTGAAGGGAGAGGATACCTGGAGAGTGACTCACTCTTCTGCTCAGATCTGTGCCGTCAAAGGATCAACAGTGGAGATACCCTGCACCTACACATACCCATCAACAATAAGACAACAAACTACTGTAGTTCAGAGCAGATTCTGGTTTACTAAAGACAAGTATGAACCTGTAGATGTGAGAACAGACCCAGACTACTCAGGTCGTGTTGAGTATCTTTTTCATGAGAACGTCTGCACTCTGAGAATCAAAAACCTGACAGAGAGAGACTCAGCTGTTTACAAGTTCATGTTCACAACAAACCAAACAGGAGGAAGTTTAACTGGTGATGAAGGAGTCACTTTGTCCATCACAGGTAACATTCTCATTTTAAGTATTTTTCACACATTTTCAGCATTAAGTGTATGGAGAACTTTGCAGCTTATTTTTCTGCACATTGCCTTAAACGTCAATTTAATACTGCTCTCTATACTGGTGTCTTTAAGAGAAACTTTGGGGAGATTTATGCAGAAGTTTTGCTGAACTCCCTGATAAATAACTCATCAAAGACAAATCGTCAACACCTTTTCCAGCCAGAGAATGGGACACAGACTGACAACCTGATTTTGATGCTCTTTTGACCACACTGCAGCTGTCCTCCACTCATTGCTAGCCTTCACTCCTGTGTGAAGGGACCATCTACAAAGTGCAATACTGACTACAAGAGACAAAACTATTCCCAAAACTGCAGGTGCATCAAAAAAATAAAAATAAAAATCAGAAGGAAAAGTTAATTTTTTCAGTAATTTCATTAAGAAAACTTTCAAATATTCTTTATGTATGACAAATAGACTGAAATATATCAACCATTTGTTTTATTCTTGATGAAAAAAAAATCCAACACCTCAAAATATGAGACTATTACATACGACCAATCAAAACAAAGGATTTATAAAACAGGAATGATGATTTTCTGAGAAGTATGTTCATTCAATACTTGTTTGGTGCTCCTTTTGCATGAACTACTGTATCAAACAGCATGACATGAAGACAATCGGTCTGTAGCATTGCTGAGGTGTTATGGAAGCCCAGGTTGCTTTGATAGCGGCCTTCACGATGGGTCTGGTGTCTCTCATCTTCCTCTTGACGATTCCAATGATTCTGAGATCCTACCAGAGTAAATGCACATTCAACACACAACTTTTTGTCAGAGTGGTGGTTCTTCTCTCAAGCTCCGCCTGTTTGCACACACACACACACACACACACACACACACACACACACACACACACACACACACACACACACACACACACACACACACACACACACACACACACACCAAGTAACTTCTCCTCTGCTGCAGCGGCTGATCGAACACGTTTCATTGGCTGCATTCTCACACATTTTATCTGAACTGCTGTCTGATGGTGTCTTTACATGGAGTTACATTAAAGATTCTTGATATTCTTATCCTTAGAAAGCCAACCTCGTTAGTGCCTTAGATTCTTTTTTAAAATAACATCAGTACTGGACGCCAGTCTGTAACTTCATGCATATTCATAATGTGAAGAGGAAGTAAGACAAACTTCAACAGCTTGACTTCTGCCGCCTGATGACCACAGAGGAACATTTGCTGTAGAGACGACATCTCCTCCCTGTTGTAAGTAGAACTATTCAATGATATGCCATTTATTGAAACATGTACAGACCTTCTGTTAATGTGTTTTATTTACTCTGAAGTCACACAGGGATGAGAGGAGCAGCTATGAGTTTGAAAGCAGCAGTGAGTGGATTGGTTATCTTCCTTCTCTCTGTGTCAGGTACTGTATATCCTCACTAAAACTTTCATCACTGAACGTATTTGGATAAGGCTTAAATTGCTTTTAAAATGATAAAAGAGTAGACTCTTTAATGTTCAGGTTTTTTAGATTGAGTGTTAGATATGATGCAAACTGTTAAAGACATGTTTGCTTCTGTTTCTTTCTATAATTAGATTGTTTTGTCTCACTAAGTTTTTAAGTCTTACGATGTGTTTTTTAACGTTTTCACACATTCAACATCCGTCTGCATAATTTTTCACAAACAGTGAAGATTTTTGGAGTATTTTACAGTAAGAGAAGTTCTGAATAACTAAAGCTGCAGAATTCAGTAACTTCCAGCTGTAAGAGTCTTTATTTCCTTCATGAGAGAACAAGATAACATCTCCAGAAAAAGGGAACCAGAGTTTGCAGATGCATTAAGTTTTGTATGATGTATGTGTGATGTTTCCGTTCTCTTTCTGCTTAACAGTTAAGTGTCCTGATAAAACAGACTCACACGTGATCTTCAGTTTTCTTCTTTTCACAATAACCTGACCACAGATTGAACAGAGAGGAAACAAAGACAAGAACACTTCAGACACAGCCACTAAACTGCATTTACATTCAGGTCCAACGATTTCCTTGTCTGTAAGCCAACAGTTTGTCTTTGAAAAGAACATTTTTACAACAACCAAGTTTGTTAAATGTATTTAAGTTATCTTGTAAGATGCACAGAGTTACATTTCTTCTAAAATCAGAAATCATTTTTTTAGTTTCTCGTGTGTTTAAAATCAACGAGTTATCAGAACAGCAGTTGTAAAAGTGATCTCCCTCAGCTCTGTAATTGGTCTCATTGTCATTTAAAAAACCTTTCCAAGTGACATCATCTGCAAAAAGTTGCTCTAGAACACACTGCAAAGACTTCAGCCATCGGCCAACCACCCCGTACGTTCTGCACATGCGTGAGGGGCGGCGGTAGCTCGTTGTTATGATACTAGAAGACCATTTTCACACTGCTGTCACTCAACACTCGTATTATAGGTCTCTCTCTCTCTCTCTCTCTCTCTCTCTCTCACTCTCTCTCTTTAGTTATAGTGTTTCTCAGAAACACTATAAACACAGTTTTAATGTATATCATTGTATATCTGTTTTAATGTCTAACAGGAAGATCTTTAGTTGGATCGCCTCTTTTTCATATTATTTCTTAAGCAGTTTGTTTTCAGAATCTTTCATACAGTTTCTATCGACATGTATTTTTTATCCTTTTTAACATTTTTTGGATGGAAACTTGTTTCCATGATGCGTTGACAGATTTTAAGATCGTATTTTTAAGTATGAGTGTCTGCTCTGTTTCTCACACCTCATAGTTCTGCTTTTTTTTAAAGTCTTCACACTTACTTCAACAGCAAACTTACCACAGACCATCCAAGTATGGCAAAAAGTCTTTAATAATCAATTCATAGTTTTCACATGACATCACACGCTTATGGAACCGCCCACCTGGCGGGCGATAAAGACTCTGTAGCTGAACGCTACTGAGAAGTTATTGGTCTCAGTGTTTTTTTATCAGTTTAATTTTTCCATGTTCCAAATGAGAGACAGTTGTTGTTGAATGTGATGCACTAACCGACGAGGAGACGAGCCCGGGTTGTTCTTCTACAGAATGTTTGAAAGAAAACCCAGAGAGGAGGAGATTGTGGATTAATGCTGTTAGACGCTCTGCTGTCCCTGTGAGGGAACAAAAGAACAGACTTCTCCTCATCATGACATTAAAGATTGTGTTAACTTGATCTAAATATTCCTGCCTTTAACGAACATTACTGCCCCAGAACACTGACTGACAGAGACCCAGATACTATCGTCAGCTAACCTTAACTTATGTTAGCTTGTTAGCACTCACCGATGTTTGGATGATGAAGAATTTCTTGCCCTTCACTTCCTAAACGAGCATTATTGACCCAGCCACATCAAAAATACATAAAACTGTCTTTTCATCCTACAATGGTGAAGGAGAGGGATTACCCTCTAAATATAACATCTCTAAAGTGACGTTCTTCTCTCTGATAATCAATACTTCCTCTTACAACCGTAAAGTTCACAGGTCTAAATAACACATTTAACGTTCTCTACACCTTCAGACTGGATGATGTCTGGTCTCAACGACTTGCAGATTAACTGTAGAAACAAGTGAACATCTTCTACTCTTCCTTTAACTGTATATACAAATGGACAACATCCCTCAGGCTCCTTCTGTTGAACAAGATGAAGCCAAATTATCCTCATGATGGGCGCTTACATATTGCATATTTGCAACCAGAGTCTGCGTAGTAGGGATCCACTGGAAGACGTCACGCTACTTCCTCTAACGAAAACATTTAACGTACAGAGAAACATAAAAATCCCTCAGGTGTGTTCAGTCAACAGAAGAACAGATGCATGCATTTAGATTTCATTGTTGACCCCCATGGCCTTTCTGTTATCATGGAGGAGGTTGGAGTTTGACCTATACTGCAGCCAGTCAGCAGGGGGCGCTCTAAATCTTTCGGCTTTGACTGCAGCCATTGCACCGTCAATTTTAACATACAGTCTATTTTTACACTAGAGCAGGGGTCTCCAACCTTTCTTCATCTGAGAGCTTCTTTGAAAAAAATGAAAGTGGCCAATCAAATCTCTTGCATTCATTTACATCAGCTGAATGAAGCTACTGTTTGTACACGTGTAAAATTGCAAAAAGCCAATGCTCATCAAGAATCTTAAATTCACATCAAGGTCCAAGAAAAAAACATGAATATTTTACACTTCTTATTGTAAGCTATGTTGCTGAGAATTCACATCAATGTCCAAGAAAACATTACTTCTTTACACTTGTTTTAATGGGCCAAATATATGAATAGTGGGAAGAGGTACATTCACTGATTTATTTTTATCTTTATTCTTTTAACACAGTCGGTCAACCTATAGGTGAGCTACTTTAAACCTGCCTGCTCCGAGCTACCTGTTGGAGACCCCTGCACTAGGGCTTTCAAACAATTACACATTTATGATTAAACATATCTTTAATCACATGTTTGAAGTTCCATTATTTTACATTTTAAATATGTTATGCTTTTATTGTAGATATTATACTGTTTTATGTTAAGGGTGCTTTACTTCCTGTTTGGATACAAACGTTTTTTTTTATATGTTGAGACTTTTCCTTTTTCTTTTTAAAGTTATGGATGTTGATGGTTGTTTCCTGATGTGCTCTGTGTTACAGTGGTTCAGGGTCAGGACAGCTGGAGAGTGACTTACTCTTCTCTTCAGATCTGTGCTTATAAAGGATCAACTGTGGAGATGAACTGCACCTTCACATACCCAGAGAGGACAAAAGGAGAAGTTAACTCACTTCAGAAAACATTCTGGTTGAGAAAAGATGGTTTTTATTACAAAGATGTAGAAACAGTTTCAGAGTATTCAGGTCGTGTGAAGAATATCTGTGATGAGAACAAATGCACTCTGAGAATCACAAACCTGAGAGAGACAGACTCGACTGTGTACAGGTTTGGATTCATAACAAACAAAGACAGTTATCATGGTCGACCTGGGGTCACTCTGTCAGTCACAGGTAATCTTTCACCTCAATATTTCTGAGCTCACTGTTTCTAATACATTATAAATACATGTTTTAATATGTGCATGTTTTGTGAAAACAGTTGACGTTTCTTCACATGTTCAGATCTCCAGGTGAAGGTGAGCAGACCACATGAGGCTCTGCTCTTTCAGTGTCTCAGTGGACTTTCCAGTCAAACCTCCTACATCTGGTTCAGGAACGGACATCAAATCGAACATCAAACATTATATTATTATTATCCACCAGAGCAGCTTCTTCAGACAGACAGTTACTCCTGTGCTCTATCAGGACATGAGAAGTGCCCGTCTCCTCCAGTGTGTGAGTTTATTTACAGTCTTCACTGATTCACACCATCAGATGGAATCTTTAAACTATTAAATGGTGCCTCATAGCAGCATGTACCTCAGTGTTATTTGTTATCTATTTAGATTTTTCATAGTGTCCTGTTTATCTGTTTCAATGTAAAAAAAAAAACCTTTATTCAGCTGTCATGAGCCTCAATTTCAAAACCAAAAGCTAAGTTAGAATGTAATATGTTCATCATCATCATCTGATGTGGATGACAAAGGTCTCTCTGATTCTCCTCCAGATGCTCCAAAGCTTCCCTCTGTGTCAGTGAGTCCCTCTGCTGAGATAGTGGAGGGCAGTTCAGTGACTCTGACCTGTAGCAGTGATGCTAACCCAGCAGCTACTTTTAAATGGTACAAGAGAAATCAGACCTCTAAATACCTTGGTGAAGGAGCTCAGCTCGTCTTCAGCTCCATCAAGTCCTCTGACTCTGGAGAGTTTTCATGTAAAGCTGAGAACGATCTGGGAAAGCCGACCTATAAATGGATCTCTATTGATGTGAAATGTGAGTGAAACACTTCAAACAGCAACATTCAACATTTGGAGACTTTCCTTACTGACCTGATTTCTCTGTAGTTTCATAGTTTCATTTTAATTTAATTTAATCGTTTATTTGAATCAGGGACAGCGTACAAAAAAAACATTAGTCTCAGAAGAGAAGAGACGCTTTGTACCAGATTTATCTTGCTAGCTAATTTCTGTCTGTTGTCCCTGGGCAGATGATGGCAACAGCAAAATACAAATCAACCAGGCAGTCACACACACACACACACACACACACACACACACACACACACACACACACACACACACACACACACACACACACACACACACACACACACACACACACACACACACACATTTCATAAGAGAGAAGAAAGACATAGATCAATTTACAGATATTAAAACATTATGTCCAAGTTTCCCTGAGAGCTCTAAAAGGTTGTCGAGATGACACATTAATGCTGACAAGACTGGTTCCTTAAAATAAATTTTTTGACTTTCCGGTTGAAAGTGCAGAAGTTTGTGCAAAGTTCAAGAGTAGTTGGGAGACTATTCCATTCTTTAATGGCTTTAAAAGAAAAAACAGATTGTGCTAAAGCAGAGCCACGTTTAGTAATACTGCGATCTCCGTTAGAGGCAGACCTTGAAGATCTGCGTATGAACTCAGAGCGAAGTTTCACAAAGCTTTTCAAAGGTGGGGGAGCAGCATCATGGATTATTTCATACACTAAGCGGACATCGGTATAAAAAAATAAATTGTCAAAGCTAAGAATTTTATGTTCATCAAGAATATCACAATGATGATACTGTTGTGGTTTCCTGTCCAGAGTTTTAAGGGCTGGGTTTTAAGGGTTTGCTCACACCTTGATTATCCTGTCTGTTAATGACTTTCAAATCTTCAGAAACCTTTTCACTAAATGCTGTTTTCATTTAAAGGTCAGTTATTAAACTACGTCTCTTTTTGAAGCATGAAAGCTTCCCTCTGTGTCAGTGAGTCTCTCTGCTGACACCGTGGATGGTTAGAGATCAGGGGTCTCATTTCTAACCGTTGCGTACGCCCAAAACGGGGTCTGAAACTGGCGTACGCCTTTTCCCACGCAGTTTGTGATCTATAAAAACAAACCTGACGGTAAAATGTGCGCACTGGTAAGCAAACTCTGACCCAGGCGTATGTTCATTTTGGAGGCATGGGAATTTGGTGACACAGACGGCGAAGTGGTAAACTGAAACCTGCAGATACAAATTGTTGTTTCTTCCACATTTTATTTCACTAAATATCAAACTTTACTGACAGATCCACGTCATCAGAATCATTCAAACTGACGATTTTATTTATGCTATAATCGCGACAATATATAAACATAAAATAAAAATAAAAAATATAAGTCTGCCTCATACATATTGCATCAGCGCCGTCTCGCCTTCATTATCCCGGACTGACCTCAGAGGACCGGACTTGTACACTAATGTAATCACTGATGTAGAGTTAAAAATTAGACTAATACAAAAACCACAGAGCCTCCAGTTTTCATTAATATCTTTCAATATCGAGCATTTATCATCAAGTGTTGTTTTTAGTTTTAATAAAGATGACTGCGTTAAGACGCACAGAGACACAGCGGTGGCTTCACACATTTCGCCTTCTCGTTACTCAGCATGTCTTCATCAGCTGCATGTATTTATTCTGTAAATAATTCAAGTGTGGACATTAAGTCGGGTCATCTCTGACACGATCATTAGGTCTATATATCCTCATAATTAGTCACAGAGCAGACCGAGTTTCCCATGAAAATATGTGGCCAACAATCAAACGTTTTTGTTCGTTGATCAAACTTTTGATTACTAATATGACAGAGTGAGGCAGACTGCTGACTGACGTGACCTCTCTGACAATATGAAGAAATCAGTGTGGGTCCTGTAAACATGTAAACATTGCAGATATACTTGTGCGTAATGATGAAAGGTGGATGTTTTGGCACATAGGACAGCGTGAATGCAGCAGCGACGTGGTGTCACTCTCTGATTTTTCTTCAGTTTGTGATCCTCCTGCTGCAGTAAACTATCCATATGTCCATTTTATCCTTCACTTCATTCACAAACTCCTCCGTTTCTGGGTCAGAAAGTTTCTTTTCTTTGTCTAAACTTCCGGGTTTCGCCGCGATCCAGCGCTGGAAACCTTTACTCCGCCCCCTCGTTTGTATGCATTTTCATTCACCGTTTATGGTTGATTGTGGGCGTGTAGAGGGCGGAACATGGGACTAATCTATGTGCGCACATTTCCAGGTGAATCGTGATTTATAAAGGGAACATTGCGTGTAAGTGTGCGTACGAACGGTTTTATGAATCTGAATAATTTCGTGCGCACGCCATTTCCGGGTTTTTGGCGCACGTACATTTTTAGTATGGATTCTACGCATTCTTTTATAAATGAGACCCCAGGGCTGTAGCAGGAGGATCATCAGTATTTATCACTTTCAAAGATATGTTGTTTCAAAAGGATTTTAACTCATAGAGTTCACATCTGATTCTAACAGGACATGAGGACTAATGCTTCACAGCTGGAATAATAAACTTAAAAATGCTATATTTCTAGTATTTTAAGTTTTAGACCACTGAAATAAACTCTGAAAGATTGAAATGTTCACGAGGCCGGTTCTAGACATGGCAATGCCCCCCCCCCCAAATGGTTAGCCTGCCCCACTAAAAAAAAGCCAAATATCCTCCTTTCACCACAAGTTTCAGATATAAAAGTTTTATTTTTTTTCCTTGTCGATTCAACAAATCTGAAAATGCCACTCCCAAATAATATGTTTTACTAATACTTGATTGGTTGGTTTGGCCAAATAAAATATGAAGACCAGCGAGAGAGGTTGTCAATTTCCGGATCGATTGAGACTGTCACTTAACTGTACACAGCCTCCTTGTAGCCGTGTAATCATATCTTGTTGAGCTGAAGACCCAGTCGGTCTGGGAGATTGGAATTTTATATAGGCTACTGTTGATTGATATTTTATATCATAGTTGCGTTCAGTTTGGTTGTTTGATAGCTACTATAACCACGTGGTCTAGCTGGATGTGTTGGTGTTAGCGTCAGTAGCTAGCGTTAGCGTTAGTTGCTTAGTTGATGAAATTTGTTTTTATTTCTATTTTATTTATTTTTTTAGCACTTTGAGATTTTTTTGCAAAAATGTAAAGTGTGTTACAAATTAAATGTATTATTAGCTAATGAGCTACTCAGCAATAGCTAAGGTTAGCGTTAAGGTTAGCGTTAATGTTAGCGTCAGCTCCACTTTTTCCCATGTCCTATTTCCCTTCCGGCGCACAATGTTACATGAGAGAAAGAGAAACTTGGTGATTCTGGCTCATGAAAAGGCTATCACACTGGACTGGATATGGATGGATTGATTAGCATTGTTGCACAAAGAAACATAAGCCTGATCATGTAAAGAACATATTTTGAGTCACAGAAATATATTTAAAAAAAAGGCACAAAACACAAAAACCGACAGATAAAAACACAAAAACACAAAAAATGAATTAAAAAAACCTATTAAAAATATATTGTGAAGACTGTAATATAAGATAGGTGTGGTGACAAGTAAAGGTGTCAGGGAATATAAAATCATAAACATGTCATTCGACATTGAGCAAAACAAATTGTACGATTCCATGAAAGATAAGTTAATAATGAAATATTATTGGGCATTTGTAATGAGCAAATTACCGTATAGTTTTACATGAAAATGTAAAACTATACCATTCAAAGTAGTCTAGAACTTGGCCTGAATGTTCATACTGTTTTTTAAAGAGACTTTTATTTTCCTCCAGATGCTCCACAGTTTCCCTCTGTGTCAGTGAGTCCCTCTGCTGAGATAGTGGAGGGCAGTTCAGTGACTCTGAACTGCAGCAGTGATGCTAACCCAGCAGCTAATTACACCTGGTTCAAGAAGAATGGACCTCTAAACCTTAATCCCTCAAATGCAGGAGCACAGCTTGTCCTTAGTTCAGTCAACTCCTCGGCCTCTGGAAAGTATTACTGCGAAGCTGAGAACACGCTGGGGAGAAGGACATCCAAACACATCTCTATAAATGTCAAATGTGAGTAAAACACCTATTATTTAAAAAGTGTATCTACCTACCTAAAAACCCAACATTCCCACTTTTTCCATTTTTTAGCCACTCAAATGTTTCGCTGAACTTTCCACATTCCTACTCTGCATTTATGTGGTGTCGGACACATCGGAAGAATTAGCTTCCAATTGGAAAATACAGATGAACGTCTGCTCAAGTCGGAACAACAATTCAGAAACCCAACTTGCTGACTTAACGTCACATTTGTCATCATTCAGACTCAACCTACCTAAACTGACCGTTTCAACCTGTTAATCACGCACTTGGTTTGATCAACCCACCAAAACTACTTGGATAGGTTCAGGACACATTCAGTATGTTCACATGCTGTTAGAGATAGTCGATAAATTGTGTTAGTACGACTAAAACTGTAATAAGTCAGTTCCTGTGGGGGCGCTGGAGTCCTATCGATGGCGGTCTCCATGCTGGAAATGCTGTCTCACCCTAACTTTCAGTCAACATAACAGGCTGAGAGCTGGAGCTGAGGTTTTAAACCTCTTGAGAAACCCTTATATGGCGCCTGCTTGTCAATCAGGTCAGCTATGCCTTCACCCCCCGTACAGTGTGTGCTGATTGAGACATGAGCTAAAAAGACATATTTGTTTTTTTGAACCAGGCTGTAAACATGTTCATCTCTGCTGTAAAAATGTCTTCTTTGAATGGGTGTGTATGTGACTTCCTGTGCTTCTGCAGCCAGCCTCTAGTGGACACTCGAAGAACTTCAGGATTTTACCCTTCAACATCTGCTTCATTTTTCAAGAGTGGAGGTTTCTGCTTAGGACAGACTGATAATAAATATATCTGAACGCTTTGTTTTGGTCACCATTTCCCAGGGGGAGGGAAATCAGTGGCTGTTGCTGGAACAATCACGGTTGTTCTCCTGGTTATCGTGTTCCTCTCTGTCCTCGTGTGGATCAGGTGAGCTGCTTCGTTTCACTGAATCATTAAAAGTCAGTCATATCTAAAAAACATAATTCATCATACTTTTAAATTCTTCTCACAAGACAAAAGAGGGCTTCCAATGAACCGTCTGAGGCTGAAGAGAGACAAGAACACACGGAGCAGGTGAGAATAGTTCTGATTAATATCTTAGTACTAAATAAACGCTGATTCATTCAGACTGCTGTGTTACTCAGAGGTCGTTCATCCAGAAGAGTAAATGTGCTCGATATGGTCCGTCCAATAATCTGACCAAGCAAATATTTCACTCAGCCGACTGCTCAGAGCTGATCATCCTACAAGTACACAATCATTGCGTTAGTTTCTGCAGACATCATGAACAGTAGCTGCTGGTCATTAGAGAGCGCTAACACAGCCCACCCACTGCCTGGAAGGGGAATTTGTTAAAAATAAATACAATGCATACCATACATGAATTATTTAAAAGGGCAAAGTAAATATTATGTAGTTATTTAGATTTAAAATGTTGTACATGTCCAAAGTTACTGATTGGTGACATGTCTTTTATCTTGCTGTCTTTGAGTAAATTTATTATTTATACTTGCTGACGAGAAAGAACATTTCATATTTGTCCGATAGAAACAAATTCCTGAGGCTGTCTTTGAATTTTCTTCCTGTACTAAAACATGGACGTCGTCTCAGTGATGTCACCCATTGGTTTCTGAAGTGAAATGTTGAAGCTCACTGATGGTGGTTGCCATATTGGAAATGCTGTCTTTGAGTAAACCTAGTAACAAGCAAAAATCTGGAGCTGAGGCGGGTCTTATGCCTCCTGACAAACGGCTACAACACGCCCACCTGGGAGTCAACTCAGCCACGCCCCTAATTATGTTTAACTGTTAGCGTTCATAAAATAAAAATGGTTAAATCCCCCCCTTCTACACTGTGTGCCAACACTCAAAGTATTTTAATAACATCATCACCATAAGTGCTGTTGCTGTGGCCTTTCCTATCTTGGTTGCGGTCCTCTGCTAGAATTCACTTTTTAAATGAAAAACCTCCACATGGTAAATATGCAGCTCAAAGTGATTTTGTTCACCTAATCAGGGACAACCAGAGGAGCAGGAAGACCTTCAGTATGCCAGCATACACTTCTCTAAAACCCAGGAGCCTCTGTACAGCAATACCAGACCAGCTCGGCCCCCCAGAAGAACGGAGCAGCAGGACGTCACTGAGTACGCTGCCGTCAAATTTACCAGGAACAGCACCGCCATGAGGTGAGCAGCTGAGAAAACATTAAACTCTCACTATAAGATAAAAGCTGTTTTCGCTCTTATCTTCCTCTGATGTGTTTGTACTTTAATCCTCTAATGGACGTGTTGGTAACTCAATTCTTTTAGTTAAACTTCATGTTGATCAATTTTCCCCTTCAGAACCAGAAGTAAAGAACCTGAAGAGGATCCAGCTGCTCTGTACAGCACCGTCAACAAAAGCCGATGACCTCGACAGGCACTGTGTTCACACTCTGTTTTAGATTTCATATATTTGAATGTATGCAGGTCGCTTCTGATTTTACAACACATGTCTTATGAACTGCTACTTAAAGATTATACCTTTGTAATGATTTTAACGGCCTGATAAATGTAACATAAAGCAGCCTCGTTTTTTTTACCTCCAATCTGTCAAATCTACCACACATGGGAAGTATTTCATGACTTAGGCTGGGTGGTATGTAGGGATGTGCGCCATTAGCATGCTAATGCTAGGTACCAGATCTGCTCGGGTGGTCACATCTGCTCGGGGTCTTGCGTCTGCTTGTTTACATTACACAATATGATCGACTGTACGCCTGTATGATGATGTAGCACATGCTCAGAGGGGGTTCACTTGGTCCCCCCATTATGTCTCTGCCTCATTCAGGTTGAAGACAAAACGTCACAGGGACGTAAATATCGCAGCTTGAAACGGCAGTCTGAACAGGGCTACAGAGAAGCAGACCAGACCTCTGGTTTCAGAGAAACTACGTCTTTTTGTTCTGTTGAAGGTCAGAGCAGGAACGTGGAAAAACATTGACCTCCGTTTTCTATAGAATACCATCAGTGGCGAATCTAGAGTCTGTTGGGGCCCTAGGAAAAAGTTAATTGGGGGCCCCTCCAACCCGTTTCAATCATCATGTCCCGACGCTTCCTGTCTTTTTTTTAACTCACATTTTTCCTGTTCTGACAAATGTTGGTTTGCAAAGGAGAGGGAGTGCTGTCAGATGGGGCCCCCTTTAGGGAGGTATCCTACTGTCGTTGCAAAATTTGTACATTTTGAGCCACTGCTGTGGTTTAAAGTTTGTCAGCCCTTGGAGGCCCCCTACTGGCCTGGGGGCCCAATCAGCTGCCTGCCTTACCTGTTGACAAACAGCTCCTCTGAATACCATCGACAGAGACGCTCTTAGACTGATGAATAAAAGTCTTTGAATGTATTCTTGTAGCTTTTTATGTTATTTTTGTATACGGCTGCTCTTTGTTTGTCTGAAACTTTGTTGACTCTGCTGCTGCCTGATTGGCCAGGATGCTCCTCCTGGTTAAATACAATAAAATAAAATAATGAAAGATGGATCAGAGACTTGTGAGTGAAATCTTCTGAGAAATGTGACTATTTATTTATGTTATGTCTTTCTTAAAACCCTGATAGGAAGATGTTAATCATGACCTTCATCTGATACATACGTCTGAACTTTTGAACTTTAATCGGAGGGAAACTCGTCTCACTGTGAAGTACAAAGACCCTTCACTTTTATCATCAAACATCTGAGGTAAACCCTTCTTCTTCCTGTGAGAGATATCTTCATGCTGAGTGGGCAGATTTTTAAGTTCTTATCTCATCTTTAAGTAAGCGTTTCCTTTAAACTGTGTTTCCACTCATGTAGACTCCTTCTCATCAGAAAGTATCTAAAACAAGAGGCCAAGTTGGAAGAAGACTTTAATAAAAACGGGTCGTCGCTCTCTGCACCTCCCTCTAATCTACCTAACAAGAAATAAAACTAACCTACAGACAACAAGAGAGCTGAAAATAAGACTGCTGGATTTCATTCAGGAGAGATAAGTACAAGACTCAAAGCCTTATTGTACTTCATTATGTGTTTTATTCTGATTTTAGGTTTGGCATTGTAAACATATGTTTCCCACTTTACAAAACTCCTTAATTTCTTAGTATGATGATGTATGTCTCACTAAAACAAACTAATGTGCTGGTGGCGCAGTGGTTGGTGCGCATGCCCCATGTATGGAGGCTATGGTCCTCCAAACGGGCGGCCCAGGTTCAAATCCCACCAATCAATTCCCGCATGTCATATCCCACTCTCTCTCTTCCTGATTTCCAACTCTTTCCACTGTCCTATCTCTCCAATTAAAGGCACAAAAACTCATTATTTTAGTTTCCTTTTATGATCTCTTTTAACTGATGAACATTGAAGACCCTTAAGTCCGGTTCTTCCCTCAGCTGTAGCCTTCACATCAGGTCCAATCTTTTCAACTTGTTTCCTTCCCAGTTCGTCCCAACAGGTTGGTCCATGCAGGCTGAATGTCTGGTTGTGGGTTAAAAAGCTCTGTTTCACAATAAGGAGTAAGTTGATTAATGTAACTTTAAAACTGATATATCACTCTATTACTGACAAGGATTACACAGGCCCATAACTGTCCAATGTTTCAAAACAATCACATTGATAACCAGGAATCTACCCTCAAGATAAGACGACTTTGTGCACGTCAAAATACCTGTCATGTAGGGTCACATGGTGCATTCATGTGGTGTCGGACACATCGGAAAAACAAGTTTTCGAGTTGTAAAATGCACATGAACGCCTGCTCAAGTCGCAACAACAACTCGGAAACTCAGAAAAGAATTAGGTGCCCGACTTTCCGACTTCCACGTCAGAATCTCTATGACATGGGGGGCAAAATATATCATATATACCAGCTCAAATATAACTCATAACAGTAAATGCCCAGGGACAACAGATGGAAATAAGCTAGCTAAATCTGATACAAAGCATCTCTTCTCTTCTGAGACTAATGTTGTTGTTTTTTTTACGCTGTCCCTGTTTCTAAACTAAACTAAACTAACTAGCATTTCTCTGATCTTCTTCTTTGTAGCATCAACGCTGTTTTGTGCTGTTGTCACAACATTCAGACTTTCTGAACTGAAATCACACGAACACACTGAAGTCGGAAGAACGACTTCCCAACTCATAAACTTGGATCACCGAGCAGCACCTGAATGCAGCAACAGAGGTATTGTCCCCAAATCAGACATCACACACCTGTTCTATTTTTACTTATAAAACACAGCACAGTCTACTTGATGAAACATTTGTAAACAGCACACATTTTAAAATCATTATACGTACATATCATTGAAATACCAGGTCCTGAAAATATTTTTAGCTGTCAGGGCTTGCTCTTATTCTGACTTATGCATAAAAAGAGGAAGGGCGAGTGTGGTCTTTTTTCTGTTTAACACAAGTTAACTATAACATTTTTTTTAAGTGTCTTAAAAGACCACATCCTCATTTTAAGAAGAAGAAAGTTTAATGTGACGACCTCACACCAGTGTGTCTCATGGATGTGATGAACCTGTTGATTTAACAGAGAGGAGCAGCTATGAGTTTAACAGCAGCAGCGAGTGGATTTGTCGTCTTCCTTCTCTCTGTGCCAGGTAACTTACTTCCACATTTATACTTCAAGGCAAAGAGCAGACTTTAGAAAGTCAGAGGAGATGTCATTTTAAATTCAATACAAAATATTGAAGTTTCTGTCACGACTGTTACTGTTTATAGGAAGTCCAGCAGACTCCTTTAACCTAAAATTATAAACTTTAAGGATCATGCACCATTTGAGCTGGAAGAGTTGTGTTGAGATGTTTTCTTTAAAATAATTGATCTGCATTCCTCCAAACTGACCGTTAGCATGTTTTTGGTCCCTGGTGGAGGGTGGTGCCCCATAGTTATTCATTCTGGTTGATGATTTATGTTTTTCAGTAGATATTAGAATGAAAGGTGTTGTTGGTGTGCATGTGTGGAGGCCAGAGCAGGCCCTAACCATTTTGGTGCCCTAGGAAAGATTTCAGCGGTTGCCCCTTAAATTGTAGACAGTTTGACCACTAATATATTATATTCATCCACTTAAAGAAAACTGGCATACAGTTTTATATTTAACATTAATTATTTATTTAAAAATAAAAAATACTTTAAATAAACATGAATAAAATGGTAATAACTCTAATAATTTTTATAATTAAATACAAATAACTAGTGTAATAGAACAAACAATATCAAACAGTGCAGGGAGCAGAAGTGGACACAGACGGCCCAGGGATGGATTTAAATATTTTGATTGCATCTGGAGAGAGAAGATGAGCATTTGTGAAACGGTGGGCATTTTATAATATAGTGTGAACACAAAATATTATTTCCTCTTCAGAGCAGAACAGAAACCTCAGCATAGTTTTTCATGTGAGCCTAAATATTTTCCTAACCAGACCTACAGCATGCACACAGATCTATTCAGAGAGAGGCTTCATGCACAAAATGCATTTATGCTCTTAGACATCAATACTCTAAAGGCAAGAGCTTAAAACTATTAATGACAACAAGAGGTGGAAAATAAACATTTTAATCGACTAGGGTGAAAGTTAACGAAGTACACAAAGATGTCAATAAATATAAAAGTAGGTTTTGTGTCCCAAACAACATTAGAACAAAAGAAGAAGTGTATTTCTTAAAGTGGTTATTTTCTTAACATGAATAATCTTAACCTAATAAAGTGGAAATAACTGATGTTAACTGGAGCTAGGAAACACAGACGTTACTATCATCCATCCATAACAAGCTAGCTTAAATACAACAGATAATTGATCCGTGCAGCACGTTACCTCTGTGTCTTTTTCACATTTTTTCTCCTCTTCTTCTTTTTCGTCCCTGGGCTCCTGAGGGCTTTGTTGTTGTTTACATTACGGTCATTTATAAACGTGATATTAATTGTTAATTGTTAATTCATTGATATTAAGTATGGTCAGTGTCACTCAATTCTAATAAGTCACCTGCCCTCCTCCTCCACAACGAGCAGGTAACGAGCAGCTTTGTTGTGATGAGCCGCGTCAAGCAGGAGACAAGAAAATAGAGCCTTTTTAAAAATGTGATAGTTGTGTTTTCATGGCTTCTTTTCTATCATTATTAAAGGATAGCATGGAAATTATATTAGATAAATAATATTTAATGATATGTAAACACATTTTTCCTTCTATTTCTTTTTCTTATCTTCAAGTTTTCTGCCGCACTCATATGGGCGCCAGCGGCGCCCCCTATGGATGATGGCGCCCCTAGCATTTGCCTATACTGCCTATGCCATGGGCCGGCCCTGGTGGAGGCTGTGGTTCTCCGGGCGGGCGGGCGGGTGGGTTTGAGTCTGTGGCCTGTGGTTCCTCTCCTGCATGTCGTTTCCTGCTCTCTCTCCCTCCAGATTCTGACTCTGTCCACTGTCCTGTCTCTGGATAGGGGCGTAAAATACCCTAAAATAAGCCTTAATATATATTAATATCAATACTTATAAATATTATTATTAGTAGTAGTATCTTGTTAATAACTGAATTGCTAAACATCTAATCCCAAAAGTTTGAAAATGCTGTCTCTCTTTATTATCTACCCATCACAGTTTTTGCTCACACCTCATTTCTCAGCAGATTCCATTCACACTCTGCTGTCGCCGCATCACGGACAGGAAACAACTCAACAGAGCAGAGTTTAGTTCTCATGTACTCCACTCTTCTAATATTTATTTATTTTACCTCCTGGTCACACAAAACAGTTTTAAACACAAATGTTCTCGACACTGAGACCCCTGGCTGCACCCTCTATATCATGTCTTTATCATCTTTAATAGAGATCAGGTGTACGTCTTCAACTGTTGCTCCGCCTCTTTTCCCTTTTGCAGTAACCTCTATTAATAACAGATATCTGTATATTAATGCAGAGTCTGTACATGCATGACCATTTGGGTATATGAAGTGTTCTGCTGTCTGGTTGGTGGTTGAGTAGTATTGACAAATGATGTTTGAACAGTCTAAGATTGTGTTCACACCTTGCATTGTCATCCCTGGGTGATCTTATAACAAGTGGACAATACCTTAGTCCAGGCGTTCAAACTTTGCATGGACAGAATCTGTTGATCTCCCAGGTTTTAAGTTGAGTGGGCGGTCCTAAATGCTGCAGTGGACGCATGAGTGTTTACACTATCAATCCAATGTGAACAAATGCATGCCACACCACGTCTGTATGTGGTCCGAGCTGTCAGAACTCAGCCCATCCTCAGGAGGCATTGGGGCGCGTTCACACCGAGCATTAAGGCTATCCACTTGTCATCAGATCAACAAAGACGGATGTTAATGAAATGTGTGAAGAGCCTCTTTGGGCGTTTTCACATCTAGCCTGTTTGGTTCAGTTAAAAATATCTTGAGTCTGTAGCAAGTTTGTGCTGGTGTGAAAGCTGTCAATCAAACCCTGGTGCAGACCAAACAATCATATCTGGATCACTTGAAAAGGGGGGTCTGGGTTCACTTGTTTTTTGTGCAGCTTATAGAAAAACAGGAAGCAGTCTTATTTGTAATTAAACCAGCTAAATTAGCCAGTATCTCAGAGAATTATGGGTAGGTTTGTTCACCTTTCACGACCACCACAGCAGCATGAAGAATCATGTTAGGCAGACTGTAAATAGTAACTTC
The DNA here is from genome assembly GCF_963930695.1 of Labrus bergylta. Lineage (NCBI taxonomy): Eukaryota > Metazoa > Chordata > Actinopteri > Labriformes > Labridae > Labrus > Labrus bergylta. The sequence goes on from NC_089195.1 coordinate 35,391,785, forward strand.
TGCACAAAGAGACTTGACCTTTTCTACTTTATTAGGATAGCTGCTAGCTTTGTCTCACTCTGACATCAGGTGTAGTCGTACTAGTTGAAGCACCTCCACTATGAATGAAGGTTTGACTCATGGTGCTGCTCTTACTGTAACTGTGGTTCTTGATGTGCTCTATTTTACAGTGATTCAGGGTCAGGCTGGCTGGAGAGTGACTTACTCCTCTACTGAAGTCTGTGCCTTAAGAGGATCAACTGTAGGTGCACCTACAGCTACCCATCTACTACTACAGTTCAGAAGTCCTTCTGGTTTACTAAAGTCCAGGATGGAGAACCTGTAGATCTGCAAACAGACTCACAGTACACAGGTCGTGTGACCTACAGCTCTACCTGGAAGGACTCCACTCTGACAATCACAAATGTGGGAAATAGTGACTCAGCTGTTTACAAGTTCAGGTTCATAACAAACCATCAAGGTGGAAGTTATACTGGTGATCCCGGAGTCACTTTGTCCCTCACAGGTAATGTTTTCATTCATTTGTTGATTATTTTAAAAACAATAAAACAACAATATCAATGTCTTCTTTTATATTTGTGCATATGAATATAGACAATGTGAAATTTCCTCTCTGTTCTCTCTCCACACATCCAGATCTTCAGGTGAAGGTGGGCACATCTAGATATTCTTTTTGGGCAGATCTGACGTGTGTCAGCATTTGTACTCTCCCTCCTCATTCCTCCTACATTTGGTTCAAGAATGGAGAGAAAATCCCCAGAAAAACATCCTCGACTTACTCAGCCTACTTTAATAATGCAGACAGCTATTCCTGTGCTTTACAGGAACACCAGGATTTCCCCTCTCCTCCAGTGTGTGAGTTAACTTCACAATCTGCTTCGAACAAAACAACATCTGGTGGTGGAGACGTGTAACTACTTGTTTTTTTTCTCTTGTGAGTTTTTACTCTGTTTTAAATGATTTGTTTAATTTTCCAGGTGTTCGTGGTGAAACCTGTAACAGAGTGAAGTACGATGTCAGAACCATCTGTGCACCCAAAGGCTCATCAGTGGACATTTATTGTACTTACAACGGTCATGAAGCGGTCACTTCAAAGTTCTGGTTCAGTCCTGAACATAGTCAGCATTGGTATCAGTCAAATCGTGTTCAGGTCTCTGAAAGAGAGAGAGGACGCTCCACTCTGAGAATCTCTGACCTGAGAGAGAGCGATTCAGCCCAGCATCGTTTCAAATTTACAACAAGAAGCTTTGAATGGAGGAGCAGTTTACCTGGAACAACTCTGACTGTCACAGGTACTAATGAACGCAGAGCCATGGAGACACACAAACACAGAACCTGAACTCATCACTATCAGTTTGTACTCACTGTTTTATATGAACAAACAGGTCATGCTTGTGTGTTAATGACAAGAGAGCCTTTGTGATGAATGTCACCACTCAGCGTCTTTTACTTTAGAGCAGTGGTTCTCAACTGGTGGGTCGGGACCACAAAGTGGGTCGCAGAGCCGTTTTCAGTGGGTTGTGAATTTGTGTTTGGAAACATAAAGTGTGCTTTAAACATGTTTTGTACCATCTGAGGTCCAAACTGCACAACATTTAAATACATCTCATTGGTTGACAATTATCAGATCATTTGGTTTACACTTCCTCATAGTTGATAGTCGGTCCTGAGGTGAGACCAGTTGAGAACCAACGATTTAGAGCAATCCAACTTTTTAGCAGCTTCTGAGTTTTTTAGTTTTAAATCTTTGAACTCTTCAGGTAGAAGCTTTTGTCCTTTACTTTTCTTTGGAAACCAATTTTTATTTGAAGAGCCCTAATTCTTAACAAACGTTACCTAAAGACAATCTGAAGAGGGGAAGCTTGTTTAGGCTCGGTTTTACACCAAGCTGTAAAGTATGTCAGACAGAAATGATCATAATAGAAAAGACGCCTAATTTGTGTGCGCTGACTGAGTCAGACCAAAAAAAGGCATTTTAATCCAAGTTCTCTGTTGGAGCTTTTCTGTCAGAATAAAGGCTGTGTGGTCACAGACTCTTAGTTTTCTTGCTTTGACTTCTAGATATTGTGGAAGTTCAAATGATGTGCATCTAAATCTAATCTCTCTCTTTTTAGAACAGAGACAATTCATTTTTTTTTCCTCCATATCCAGCGTTACAGGTTCAGGTTAAAAGGATAAGAGCCGGTCAGCATTCCATTGAGGTGGAGATGACGTGTCACAGCAGCTGCAGTGAAGTCGGTCGTCTCTCATACGTCTGGTTCAGGAACAAACAGAAAATAACCAGAGCTGTGACTTCTACCTATAAAGGCTGGTTTTATCTTGAGGATGAAATCTCCTGTGCCTTAAACGGACATGATCGATTCCCCTCTCCTTCAGTGTGTGAGTAAACTTGACTAAATCACAAAACACACTTAAAGACTAACGCCACAGCACACTTACACTTTAAGTTCCCTTAAAACCCTGCTGGAATCTTATAGATTTAAAAGTCCAATGTGTAAAATATTTCCTGAATTCAATTATAAACTGACCTTAGTATATCATCAGACATTGAGGAAACAAGCGATGTTGAAGTGGTGTGGAACGGCAAACCAACAGGTGTTGCAGCGATGGAAGCGGGTCAAGAGAGGTGGTTCAGATAGAAGTGATTGTACCCGACCTAAAAAGCCTCTGCATGTTTCTAATAAGCTCCACGAGCAGAAACGTGCTCAAACTAGGATCAATATTGGAGATGCTTTTGAAAAATGGAGAGAGGTTAGAACACAGAAAGGTTTACAGACCCATGCAGAGCTGGATAAACACTGAAGCTTCAGAGTCCACCACATGGTGACCTGAGTGAGCATCCACTCTAGAGAGGAGGGGGGGGACAGCTCTCTACAATGTTTAGAATTTGGACTGCAGTACCCATTTTAAACACTAGGGGTCAGAGTTACATACTGCTCCTTTAACTCTGTTTACAAATGAGTAATATTAAACTGCTTGGTAACAATTTTCAAATGATCACAACAGAGTTAAAACAGAATCTGAGTACAAAAGCAACCAAAGATTAAGCTTCAGTCTCGTGAAGATATCAGTGATGAAGCAAAAGCTAAAACGATTAACACATATTCAATGTTTTAGAAAAAGACTCCTCAAGATAAAGTGGAATTGCATGGCCTTTGTTTAACAGTTTGTTACATAGACTGCACAGAATTGATGTCAAGACAAAATAAAAAAGAAGTAAAATCAGGCTCCATGGTCAGCACTTTACAGTCACTGTGACAGAAAGATGAATCAAAAAGGAACATAAAGACATCTAGATAAAAATGAACATGTATCTATGATCAAATGTTCTTATCTTTGAGTAATGTCTCCTGACGTCTTCCTCAGATGCTCCAAAGCTTCCCTCTGTGTCAGTGAGTCCCTCTGCTGAGATAGTGGAGGGCAGTTCAGTGACTCTGACCTGTAGCAGTGATGCTAACCCAGCAGCTAATTACACCTGGTTCAAGGAGGATGAAGACTCACCAACAGCTTCAGGACAGATCTTTACCATAAACAACACAAGTCCTGAACACAGTGGGATTTATCTTTGTATCGTCCAAAGCACAAGAGGACGTCATAACTCCACTGTACATCTGACTGTTTTGTCAGGTAAGCTTCACACACAGCTTCGGTCTGATTAAACAATTCTTGTTAGACTCTGTTGTTGTTGAGTTGAAAGCTGCTCAGTAGGTAAAAGAGAAGGCCAAGAGTCGTCCCATTACAAGACTCAAGATTCATTGTTACATGTCATCATCTTCCATCTTCTTGTCTTCAGATGTATAAGTTTGTTATTAACATGAACTCCAGTTTAAGTTACAGCAGGTTCTTTTTGTGGTTAAAATAAGGTCATTGTTGGTTGTATTTTCTTACCTTCAAGTACCAAACAGCACTTCAATAAATCTCTGAAGTTTAGAGCCCAACTCTAACCCTGTAATGATTTAGAGAGGGTGATACATGCATTCATCACGACTCGACTCGACCACTGTAATTCTCTTAATGTGGGTTTGAACCAGTCGACCATTCAATGCCTGCAGCTGGTGCAGAAAACAGATTCACATTTTAATAAACAGAAAATCATAACGATGTTCAGAGAGGAACCTCCATCCTGTTAGAGTGTGACTGAATGATGAACAGAGGGTATCACAAAGTAGAAATGAAATGTTTCAATCTAATCCTACCAGTAAAGAGTCTCACATATCTATCTTTAATTCTCAGGGAACTCAACATTCATAATACATATCATCAAGTGGACTCTGCTGCTCTTGATGTTGATTTCTCTGTTTCTCCTGACTCTGTGGACGAGGTAACAATCATTAATATTAATCTGTCATCTCACATCTCTTTTGTTTTATCCCTCAAACTAATTTTAAATTGATTTTTTATGACCTTCATCATGTTCATTTTTGGATTTGTTGTTTTCTGATTTAATCCAGAAAGAAGAAAACTCTGAACTCCACCACTGAACCAAATGAACCTGCAGAGATGATCGAGGTGAGAGAGAGAGAGAGAGAGAGAGAGAGAGGGAGAGAGAGAGAGAGGGGGAGTGAGAGAGAGAGACAGAGAGGGAGAGGGAGAGAGGGAGAGAGAGAGAGAGAGAGAGAGAGAGAGAGAGGGAGAGACAGAGAGACAGAGAGACAGAGAGAGAGAGAGAGAGAGAGAGAGAGAGAGAGAGAGAGAGAGAGGGAGAGACAGAGAGAGAGAGAGAGAGAGAGACAGAGAGGGAGAGAGAGAGAGAGACAGAGAGAGAGAGAGAGAGAGAGAGAGAGAGACAGAGAGACAGAGAGAGAGAGAGAGAGAGAGAAAGAGAGAGAGAGATACAGAGAGAGAGAGAGAGAGAGAGAGAGAAAGAGAGAGAGAGATACAGAGAGAGAGTGAGAGAGAGAGAGAGAGAGAGAGAGAGACAGAGAGAGAGAGAGACCTTACTAATCAATCTTTTCCTACATCTCTGTAAAACCTGATGAAACATATTTCTGATCAAATCTTATCGTCTGTCATCAGGTGGATGTTGTGTATGAGAACGTGTCAGCCGTCACTGCAGCACAGACAGAAGACACAGAGGAGCAGGAACACATGCTGTGAAGTCCAGTCAGGTTAGAGCCTCCTGCTCTGAATCAAACAGGCCCACTTCACATTCAGAGTCACAGTTACAACTATAACTTTAGTTTGATGTGATTTTCTCCAGATGCAGTTGAACCAGATGCAGGACTCACTGTGGAGAGCGAGGCTGTGGAGGATGTGGGGGAAGTGGAAACATTGACCTTCAGCAGCAGGAAGTTAACAACAGCATGGAGCAGAGAGTTTAGGAGATGGTTTTCTTTTATTTAGCAGCTTATACATATGTATTTATTCATCATTTCTTTAAGTAAACAAGCGTCTTTATTCCTGAAAATGTTCTTTTGTTCTGAAAGGAGCTCTCCAGTCACCTTTCAGTCTGCTCTGTGACATTTTAACTCATAAAGTTTAGTTTTTGTAAATATAACTTGTGTGAATAATATTGGACTATGATGACGTTTGATTATGAGTCACTCATCGTTTTAACTTTTATGCACCTCTTTGTAACTGTCTGAACGTTGCACCGTCAGAGTTTGAGCATTTCTCTGTTTGGTTGTATATTTTATAATGACAATAAAGGCTTTCTATTTCTTAACGAGCAGCTCAATGGTGTAAAATCTGTCCTTCTGCTGTCTCTGTTATTGACATTATAATCACAGTAATCTCTTTTGCAGAAGGCTGCTGGTAGTTTTCAAATCAATGGAGCATATTTTCTTTTGTTTGTACTTTAAATGTTGAATAAATAATTTGACAACTATTTGATAAGAAAGGAGCATGGGAAAGTAATGATCTCTGTCTTATTGCAATCAACTAACTGGCAATATGTTGGGACCAAAACATTGTAAGTTAGACTTTAAAGGAGCTTGAATTACTTTTTTAAGTACTTTTAACTGTGACTTTCTTTTTGTGTCATTAAAACATTAAGCTCACATCAACAAGTACTGGGAGATTTTTCACACAGCCAGCGTCGCTTGTCTCCACAGCGGGCGTCGTTCCAGTTGGCCAGCACCGGGTTGTTATGATACATCTCCACACAATCCTCTCTGTTGTTGGGACCACCCCGATCCGGCTGACCAGACTGCCAGAATCTGAATGAAGAACAGTGATGGAAGCAGTTTAGTGTGAAGACGTTAAAACTGGACTGACAGCAGTTAGTACAAGAAAGCTGATGGCAGAAGCTGCCATGTAGAGTGGCCATAAATATTAGCTGATACCATACATTAATACTTCGACACTGAAGCAGAGGGAGCAATTCAGGGTTAAGTGTCTTGCTGAAGTACACATCTGACATATGACTGCAGGAGCTGAGGATTGAGACGACCGACTCTACCACTCAGCCACAGACACCCTCACCACAGTTGTGTCTCTTACAGTGTTTTAAAGTTGTTTTTATTTTATTAGCAGGACAAGTGTCGTAAGAATGACGACAAAGAAGTGAATCAATCAGAAATGAACATGAATTAAATAAAAAACCTGAAGCATGGTAGCATCATGGGTCAACTTGGTTCTTTATGAAGAAGGAGCCGACCCAGGACTTTAGTTTGGCTTCAGTGTACATGAGCTAAAACACAATGTCTCTTATTGGATCTATGAGGATTAATCACATCATGAATTGTCTTTGATTATATTTAAATCTACTCACATTGACACTAACTGTCAGGGGTTCTCCATGAAGTAAGATTTCAAATGCTTCGATTGAGCCAAATCACTGATGTAAAAGGGGAAATTACTCTGTTAGAATTAAAGACAGAGTTGTACTGCTTTTGTCCAGAAGAGGGCAGCAGAGAGCTGCATAAGCGCTGCCTTCAGTTTGGGTTAGGGAATGCAAAAAGGCTTTTGCCCTCCTTTTTAATAAACTGCAAAGAAAACAGCGCTGTGTGTGAATGTGCATGCCCCTTATAAAAGGTATAGAGTTAAGAGCAGGGAAAATCCCTGGTTCTCTGAAGAATTGTCTAATTTAATCCGAGAAAGAAATTATTATTGGGCAAAAGCAAGAAAGTTGAACACTGATGCTCTCTGGGCTACTTTTAGATGCTTAAGGAATAAATGTACTGTCTTAGTCAAGAAGGCCAAATCTAGCTATTATCTTGCCCTTACAACTGAAAATTTAAATAACCCACGGAAATTCTGGCAGACAATCAAATCTCTATCTCCAAATAACTCCTCTAGTCTTCCAACTTGCATTGTGTCAGAGTCTGCCACTATCCATGACAGAGCTGAGATGCTCAATTGTTTTAAGAAGTATTTTGTTTCTTCTGGTTTTCTTTTTGATAAAGTAAATACGCCCTCTACTGCACTGGCTCCACTTGCTATTGCTGAGCCCCCTTTGGATAATGAATTTAACTTTAGACCCTTCACTGTTGCTGAAGTACATAAAGCTCGTAAGAAATTCCATTTAAAAAAACCACCAGGGCCACATAATATAGGTGTTTATTTTTTAAAACTCGCCACAGATTTTATTGCAGAGCCACTGACCTACATTTTTAATTTAACTCTAACTAGTAAGAAAATCCCCAAAATATGGAAAACAGCTCACGTTCTTCCCCTCTTAAAAGGTGACGAACCGTCGAGCCTCAATAACTACAGGTGTTGTGGCCAAATGACCATATGAATTATTTACAGTGAAAAAATCGTGAAGAGCCAAACATTAATGACTTCATAATTATTTGTTTATATTATTGTTTATTCTGGCTTAATTTGGTTTTACATTTTGTTAATTGATTTGTGGATATCTGTGCATTATTTCTCCCTCTATGGGGCGGAGCCGCGGCGTATCAGCAGTGGAATTTAAGTTGATTAAGGATACCTGAGGGGAGAGTGAGAGGGGGGAAGCGGAACAGTTTTTTGACTGCGAAGGGCCGCTTAGGATATACATTATATAGCGATCTGTTTGTTTATTTTAGTTAGGTTTTCTATTAATAAATATAGTTTATAAGTTGATTTTGGATCCGCGGCTGTTTTTATTTGATAGCGTGTTAAACCTGCTCAGCAACGGCTTACCTAATTGATTTTGTTTGAAGCCATCACAACAGGCCTATTTCAAATCTGTCTCCTTTAGCCAAGATTTTAGAAAGCCTGGTTAGTGATCAGTTGAAGGATTTCTTGAGTCTTAATGAAATGTTACCTTGTTATCAATCTGGTTTTAGAAAATCACACAGTACAGTCACAGCAGCTACTAAAATAGTAAATGATATTTTTATGGCCCTGGATAGCAAACAACACTGTGCTTGTCTTTTTTAGTGATTTTTCCAAGGCCTTCGATACGGTGGACCATGATGCATTATTGCATAGACTGGCTAATATAGGATTGTCTAATTCTGCTGTTGGTTGGTTTTCTAACTATCTTTCAGACAGGACTCAATGTGTTAAAATTGATGGCTGCTCCTCTGATACTTTGGCTGTCCACAAGGGGGTGCAACAAGGCTCTATATTAGGTCCCTTGTTGTTTACTATTTATATTAATGATTTGTGGAAATATGCCAAAAATGCAAATGCCCATTTTTATGCTGACGATACTGTTATTTATTGTTTTGGAGAGACTGTGTTAAAGGCTGTTGATCGCTTGCAAGCTGCTTTTAAAGAAATAGAAGCTCCTGTCTTTAAAACTGGTACTTAATGCAGATAAAACTAAAATGATGATCTTCACTAAATCCAGGGACAAAAGTAACTGTCAGCCCACTCTATTTACATTTCAAGGTACTCTTATTGAGACCGTTTCCACTTTTAAATACCTTGGTATCATCCTTGATGACAATTTCTCTTTTAAACCCCATATCGAGAACCTGGCAAAGAAACTAAAGGTGAGATTGGGCTTTTATTTCAGGCATAAATCTTGTTTTTCTTTTGTTTCTAAAAAGAGGCTTATTGCTGCTACTTTCATTCCATTATTAGATTATGGTGATGTACTGTACAGGAATGCCTGCTCTACCTCACTGCACATGCTGGATGCTACTTTTCATTGTGCGTTAAGATTCATTACCGGCTGTAAATCACTCACCCATCATTGCACCCTGTACTCTAAAGTAGGCTGGCTGTCCCTGTCAGCTCGTAGGCTTCTTCACTGGTACACCTTCATTTATAAAGCTATTACTGGACTACTCCCTTCATACCTCTGCACCTACCTCACTTTTAAATCAAATCCATCATACAGTTTGCGCTCTCTGGACTTTCTATCTACGTCAGTCCCCAGAACTCGTACTGAGTTTGGGAAGAGGGCCTTGATGTACTCTGCTCCCTCTGCATAGAACAGTCTTCAAAAAACACTCAAATTGCAGGAACTCATCACTATTAATGATTTTAAAACTCGGCTCACAAGTTTTTTAATGGCTAATTTTGGAGTGTGTAAATGTTTCACTGCATAGTATTTTATCATCATCACATAATTGTTCTTTTAGTCTGTATTGTGGTGCACTGTTGTGTTTTGTTTTTGTTTAACATAATCTTATCCCCCTCCTCCTCCTCCTTCTTCTTCTTCACCTTCTGGACTGTATTTGTTTCTTTTTCCTCATGTCTGTGCTTTCTTTTTAAGTTTGTCTTATATTCTGTTTTTTACTGCTGCCATTTTGGCCAGGCCTTGCTCGAAAAAGAGATCATTTGATCTCAAGCAATTCTTTCCTGGTAAAATAAATAAATAAATACAATTAATAACTATAATAATAACAGTGACAATAATATTATTAATAATAATAATAATAATAATAATAATACAGCTCACTGCAGCAGGTGCGTGAGGAAGACAAATTATATAGGCAGCAAATCAAGACGATCAAAACAGCATGGTCTGTACAAGTATTTAAAAAACAATCTTTTTGAGCCACTGTGCATCACGTCAAGTCATTAAGTTACATTTTTAATTTCTGCTAGACTAGCTAGTGGCAACTTAACCACGGCCTCCTTCTGAGATCCTGAGATGTCAGAGTGGTGGTTCTTTGCTCACACTTGGCCTGTTTGCACCCATAGACACACCAAGTAACTTATTAGTGCCATAAATTCTTTAAAAATAATAACGTCAGTACTGGACGCCAGTCTGTAAGTTCCTGCACATTAATCATGCGAAGAGGAAGTAAGACAAACTTTAACAGCTTGACTTCTGCTGCCTGATGACCACAGAGGAACATTTGCTGTAGAGACGACATCTCCTCCCTGTTGTAAGTAGAACTATTCAATGATATGACTGATATTTATTGAATTTATTGGTGATTGAACTTTGTTGTCTATTTTGACATTAAGATGTATAAATCATATAAATCATATAAAAAATAAAAAAGAGTACACTTTCAATCAGTGATTGTTAAACTCTGTTTAAGGTGCACTGGCTGACTTCAGAGTTCCTAAATTGACTCAGCAGAAAGAGTCTCTGTTGTGTTTTTGTTTGTAAAAACGATCAGTTCTGTGGTCCATGTTTGACCTGATTGTGTTTCCTGATGTGCTCTGTGTTTCAGTGGTGAAGGGAGAGGATACCTGGAGAGTGACTCACTCTTCTGCTCAGATCTGTGCCGTCAAAGGATCAACAGTGGAGATACCCTGCACCTACACATACCCATCAACAATAAGACAACAAACTACTGTAGTTCAGAGCAGATTCTGGTTTACTAAAGACAGGTATGAACCTGTAGATGTGAGAACAGACCCAGACTACTCAGGTCGTGTTGAGTATCTTTTTCATGAGAACGTCTGCACTCTGAGAATCAAAAACCTGACAGAGAGAGACTCAGCTGTTTACAAGTTCATGTTCACAACAAACCAATCAGGAGGAAGTTTAACTGGTGATGAAGGAGTCACTTTGTCCATCACAGGTAACATTCTCATTTTAAGTATTTTTCACACATTTTCAGCATTAAGTGTATGGAGAACTTTGCAGCTTATTTTTCTGCACATTGCCTTAAACGTCAATTTAATACTGCTCTCTATACTGGTGTCTTTAAGAGAAACTTTGGGGAGATTTATGCAGAAGTTTTGCTGAACTCCCTGATAAATAACTCATCAAAGACAAATCGTCAACACCTTTTCCAGCCAGAGAATGGGACACAGACTGACAACCTGATTTTGATGCTCTTTTGACCACACTGCAGCTGTCCTCCACTCATTGCTAGCCTTCACTCCTGTGTGAAGGGACCATCTACAAAGTGCAATACTGACTCCAAGAGACAAAACTATTCCCAAAACTGCAGGTGCATCAAAAAAATAAAAATAAAAATCAGAAGGAAAAGTTAATTTTTTCAGTAATTTCATTAAGAAAACTTTCAAATATTCTTTATGTATGACAAATAGACTGAAATATATCAACCATTTGTTTTATTCTTGATGAAAAAAAAATCCAACACCTCAAAATATGAGACTATTACATACGACCAATCAAAACAAAGGATTTATAAAACAGGAATGATGATTTTCTGAGAAGTATGTTCATTCAATACTTGTTTGGTGCTCCTTTTGCATGAACTACTGTATCAAACAGCATGACATGAAGACAATCGGTCTGTAGCATTGCTGAGGTGTTATGGAAGCCCAGGTTGCTTTGATAGCGGCCTTCACGATGGGTCTGGTGTCTCTCATCTTCCTCTTGACGATTCCAATGATTCTGAGATCCTACCAGAGTAAATGCACATTCAACACACAACTTTTTGTCAGAGTGGTGGTTCTTCTCTCAAGCTCCGCCTGTTTGCACACACACACACACACACACACACACACACACACCCACACACCAAGTAACTTCTCCTCTGCTGCAGCGGCTGATCGAACACGTTTCATTGGCTGCATTCTCACACATTTTATCTGATTTGCTGTCTGATGGTGTCTTTACATGGAGTTACATTAAAGATTCTTGATATTCTTATCCTTAGAAAGCCAACCTCGTTAGTGCCTTAGATTCTTTTTAAAATAACGTCAGTACTGGACGCCAGTCTGTAACTTCATGCATATTCATAATGTGAAGAGGAAGTAAGACAAACTTCAACAGCTTGACTTCTGCCGCCTGATGACCACAGAGGAACATTTGCTGTAGAGACGACATCTCCTCCCTGTTGTAAGTAGAACTATTCAATGATATGCCATTTATTGAAACATGTACAGACCTTCTGTTAATGTGTTTTATTTTCTCTGAAGTCACACAGGGATGAGAGGAGCAGCTATGAGTTTGAAAGCAGCAGTGAGTGGATTGGTTATCTTCCTTCTCTCTGTGTCAGGTACTGTATATCCTCACTAAAACTTTCATCACTGAACGTATTTGGATAAGGCTTAAATTGCTTTTAAAATGATAAAAGAGTAGACTCTTTAATGTTCAGGTTTTTTAGATTGAGTGTTAGATATGATGCAAACTGTTAAAGACATGTTTGCTTCTGTTTCTTTCTATAATTAGATTGTTTTGTCTCACTAAGTTTCTAAGTCTTACGATGTGTTTTTAACGTTTTCATACATTCAACATCCGTCTGCATCATTTTTCACAAACAGTGAAGATTTTTGGAGTATTTTACAGTAAGAGAAGTTCAGAATAACTAAAGCTGCAGAATTCAGTAACTTCCAGCTGTAAGAGTCTTTATTTCCTTCATGAGAGAACAAGATAACATCTCCAGAAAAAGGGAACCAGAGTTTGCAGATGCATTAAGTTTTGTATGATGTATGTGTGATGTTTCCGTTCTCTTTCTGCTTAACAGTTAAGTGTCCTGATAAAACAGACTCACACGTGATCTTCAGTTTTCTTCTTTTCACACTAACCTGACCACAGATTGAACAGAGAGGAAACAAAGACAAGAACACTTCAGACACAGCCACTAAACTGCATTTACATTCAGGTCCAACGATTTCCTCGTCTGTAAGCAAACAGTTTGTCTTTGAAAAGAACATTTTTAATACAACCAAGTTTGTTAAATGTATTTAAGTTATCTTGTAAGATGCACAGAGTTACATTTCTTCTAAAATCAGAAATCATTTTTTTAGTTTCTCGTGTGTTTAAAATCAACGAGTTATCAGAACAGCAGTTGTAAAAGTGATCTCCCTCAGCTCTGTAATTGGTCTCATTGTCATTTAAAAAACCTTTCCAAGTGACATCATCTGCAAAAAGTTGCTCTAGAACACACTGCAAAGACTTCAGCCATCGGCCAACCACCCCGTACGTTCTGCACATGCGTGAGGGGCGGCGGTAGCTCGTTGTTATGATACTAGAAGACCATTTTCACACTGCTGTCACTCAACACTCGTATTATAGGTCTCTCTCTCTCTCTCTCTCTCTCTCTCTCTCTCTCTCTCTCTCACTCTCTCTCTTTAGTTATAGTGTTTCTCAGAAACACTATAAACACAGTTTTAATGTATATCATTGTATATCTGTTTTAATGTCTAACAGGAAGATCTTTAGTTGGATCGCCTCTTTTTCATATTATTTCTTAAGCAGTTTGTTTGCAGAATCTTTCATACAGTTTCTATCGACATGTATTTTTTATCCTTTTTAACATTTTTTGGATGGAAACTTGTTTCCATGATGCGTTGACAGATTTTAAGATCGTATTTTTAAGTATGAGTGTCTGCTCTGTTTCTCACACCTCATAGTTCTGCTTTTTTTTAAAGTCTTCACACTTACTTCAACAGCAAACTTACCACAGACCATCCAAGTATGGCAAAAAGTCTTTAATAATCAATTCATAGTTTTCACATGACATCACACGCTTATGGAACCGCCCACCTGGCGGGCGATAAAGACTCTGTAGCTGAACGCTACTGAGAAGTTATTGGTCTCAGTGTTTTTTTATCAGTTTAATTTTTCCATGTTCCAAATGAGAGACAGTTGTTGTTGAATGTGATGCACTAACCGACGAGGAGACGAGCCCGGGTTGTTCTTCTACAGAATGTTTGAAAGAAAACCCAGAGAGGAGGAGATTGTGGATTAATGCTGTTAGACGCTCTGCTGTCCCTGTGAGGGAACAAAAGAACAGACTTCTCCTCATCATGACATTAAAGATTGTGTTAACTTGATCTAAATATTCCTGCCTTTAACGAACATTACTGCCCCAGAACACTGACTGACAGAGACCCAGATACTATCGTCAGCTAACCTTAACTTATGTTAGCTTGTTAGCACTCACCGATGTTTGGATGATGAAGAATTTCTTGCCCTTCACTTCCTAAACGAGCATTATTGACCCAGCCACATCAAAAATACATAAAACTGTCTTTTCATCCTACAATGGTGAAGGAGAGGGATTACCCTCTAAATATAACATCTCTAAAGTGACGTTCTTCTCTCTGATAATCAATACGTCCTCTTACAACCGTAAAGTTCACAGGTCTAAATAACACATTTAACGTTCTCTACACCTTCAGACTGGATGATGTCTGGTCTCAACGACTTGCAGATTAACTGTAGAAACAAGTGAACATCTTCTACTCTTCCTTTAACTGTATATACAAATGGACAACATCCCTCAGGCTCCTTCTGTTGAACAAGATGAAGCCAAATGATCCCCATGATGGGCGCTTACATATTGCATATTTGCAACCAGAGTCTGCGTAGTAGGGATCCACTGGAAGACGTCACGCTACTTCCTCTAACGAAAACATTTAACGTACAGAGAAACATAAAAATCCCTCAGGTGTGTTCAGTCAACAGAAGAACAGATGCATGCATTTAGATTTCATTGTTGACCCCCATGGCCTTTCTGTTATCATGGAGGAGGTTGGAGTTTGACCTATACTGCAGCCAGTCAGCAGGGGGCGCTCTAAATCTTTCGGCTTTGACTGCAGCCATTGCACCGTCAATTTTAACATACAGTCTATTTTTACACTAGAGCAGGGGTCTCCAACCTTTCTTCATCTGAGAGCTTCTTTGAAAAAAATGAAAGTGGCCAATCAAATCTCTTGCATTCATTAACATCAGCTGAATGAAGCTACTGTTTGTACACGTGTGAAATTGCAAAAAGCCAATGCTCATCAAGAATCTTAAATTCACATCAAGGTCCAAGAAAAAAACATGAATATTTTACACTTCTTATTGTAAGCTATGTTGCTGAGAATTCACATCAAGGTCCAAGAAAACATTACTTCTTTACACTTGTTTTAATGGGCCAAATATATGAATAGTGGGAAGAGGTACATTCACTGATTTATTTTTATTTTTATTTTTTTAACACAGTCGGTCAACCTATAGGTGAGCTACTTTAAACCTGCCTGCTCCGAGCTACCTGTTGGAGACCCCTGCACTAGGGCTTTCAAACAATTACACATTTATGATTAATCATATCTTTAATCACATGTTTGAAGTTCCATTATTTTACATTTTAAATATGTTATGCTTTTATTGTAGATATTATACTGTTTTATGTTAAGGGTGCTTTACTTCCTGTTTGGATACAAACGTTTTTTTTCATATGTTGAGACTTTTCATTTTTCTTTTTAAAGTTATGGATGTTGATGGTTGTTTCCTGATGTGCTCTGTGTTACAGTGGTTCAGGGTCAGGACAGCTGGAGAGTGACTTACTCTTCTCTTCAGATCTGTGCTTATAAAGGATCAACTGTGGAGATGAACTGCACCTTCACATACCCAGAGAGGATAAATAGACAAGTTAACTCACTTCAGAAAACATTCTGGTTGAGAAAAGATGGTTTTTATTACAAAGATGTAGAAACAGTTTCAGAGTATTCAGGTCGTGTGAAGAATATCTGTGATGAGAATAAATGCACTCTGAGAATCACAAACCTGAGAGAGACAGACTCGACTGTGTACAGGTTTGGATTCATAACAAACAAAAGCAGTTATTCTGGTCGACCTGGGGTCACTCTGTCAGTCACAGGTAATCTTTCACCTCAATATTTCTGAGCTCACTGTTTCTAATACATTATAAATACATGTTTTAATATGTGCATGTTTTGTGAAAACAGTTGACGTTTCTTCACATGTTCAGATCTCCAGGTGAAGGTGAGCAGACCATATAAGGCTCTGCTCTTTCAGTGTCTCAGTGGACTTTCCAGTCAAACCTCCTACATCTGGTTCAGGAACGGACATCAAATCGAACATCAAACATTATATTATTATTATCCACCAGAGCAGCTTCTTCAGACAGACAGTTACTCCTGTGCTCTATCAGGACATGAGAAGTGCCCGTCTCCTCCAGTGTGTGAGTTTATTTACAGTCTTCACTGATTCACACCATCAGATGGAATCTTTAAACTATTAAATGGTGCCTCATAGCAGCATGTACCTCAGTGGTATTTGTTATTTATTTAGATTTTTCATAGAGTGTCCTGTTTATCTGTTTCAATGTAAAAAAAAAAAACCTTTATTCAGCTGTCATGAGCCTCAATTTCAAAACCAAAAGTTAAGTTAGAATGTAATATGTTCATCATCATCATCTGATGTGGATGACAAAGGTCTCTCTGATTCTCCTCCAGATGCTCCAAAGCTTCCCTCTGTGTCAGTGAGTCCCTCTGCTGAGATAGTGGAGGGCAGTTCAGTGACTGTGACCTGTAGCTGTGATGCTAACCCAGCACCTGAATACACCTGGTACAACATGAACGGTCATGAACTCAGTAAAGAATCAGAGCTCGTCTTCAGCTCAGTTCAGTCCTCTGACTCTGGAAGGTATTACTGTAAAGCTAAGAATGATCTGGGAGAGAGGACATCTGGATACGTCAAAGTTGAAGTGAAATGTGAGTGAAAAACATTTTCTTTGAAAAGCAACATTGAGCTGATTTCTCATTTGAAGGTTTAATTTTCTGATCATATCTGCTTCCTCTAGCTCTACTTCACACTCACAGTCTGCAGCTAAAGCCCACTGAGCACTGTTTTTTCATCTTGACAATTCAAACATTTTAATGTTGAGGAGAAATTAAAACAGATGTTTTCTCCTCCAGATGCTCCAAAGCTTCCCTCTGTGTCAGTGAGTCCCTCTGCTGAGATAGTGGAGGGCAGTTCAGTGACTCTGACCTGTAGCAGTGATGCTAACCCAGCAGCTACTTTTAAATGGTACAAGAGAAATCAGACCTCTAAATACCTTGGTGAAGGAGCTCAGCTCGTCTTCAGCTCCATCAAGTCCTCTGACTCTGGAGAGTTTTCATGTAAAGTTGAGAACGATCTGGGAAAGCCGACCTATAAATGGATCTCTATTGATGTGAAATGTGAGTGAAACACTTTAAACAGCAACATTCAACATTTGGAGACTTTCCTTACTGACCTGATTTCTCTGTAGTTTCATAGTTTCATTTTAATTTAATTTAATCGTTTATTTGAATCAGGGACAGCGTACAAAAAAAACATTAGTCTCAGAAGAGAAGAGACGCTTTGTACCAGATTTAGCTAGCTAGCTAATTTCTGTCTGTTGTCCCTGGGCAGATGATGGCAACAGCAAAATACAAATCAACCAGTCAGTCACACACACACACACACACACACACACACACACACACATTTCATAAGAGAGAAGAAAGACATAGATCAATTTACAGATATTAAAACATTATGTCCAAGTTTCCCTGAGAGCTCTAAAAGGTTGTCGAGATGACACATTAATGCTGAAAAGACTGGTTCCTTAAAATAAATTTTTTGACTTTCCGGTTGAAAGTGCAGAAGTTTGTGCAAAGTTCAAGACTAGTTGGAAGACTATTCCATTCTTTAATGGCTTTAAAAGAAAAAACAGATTGTGCTAAAGCAGAGCCACGTTTAGTAATACTGCGATCTCCGTTAGAGGCAGACCTTGAAGATCTGCGTATCAACTCAGAGCGAAGTTTCACAAAGCTTTTCAATGGTGGGGGAGCAGCATCATGGATTATTTCATACACTAAGCGGACATCGGTATAAAAAAATAAATTGTCAAAGCTAAGAATTTTATATTCATCAAGAATATCACAATGATGATACTGTTGTGGTTTCCTGTCCAGAGTTTTAAGGGCTGGGTTTTAAGGGTTTGCTCACACCTTCATTATCCTGTCTGTTAATGACTTTCAAATCTTCAGAAACCTTTTCACTAAATGCTGTTTTCATTTAAAGGTCAGTTATTAAACTACGTCTCTTTTTGAAGCATGAAAGCTTCCCTCTGTGTCAGTGAGTCTCTCTGCTGACACCGTGGATGGTTAGAGATCAGGGGTCTCATTTCTAACCGTTGCGTACGCCCAAAACGGGGTCTGAAACTGGCGTACGCCTTTTCCCACGCAGTTTGTGATCTATAAAAACAAACCTGACGGTAAAATGTGCGCACTGGTAAGCAAACTCTGACCCAGGCGTATGTTCATTTTGGAGGCATGGGAATTTGGTGACACAGACGGCGAAGTGGTAAACTGAAACCTGCAGATACAAATTGTTGTTTCTTCCACATTTTATTTCACTAAATATCAAACTTTACTGACAGATCCACGTCATCAGAATCATTCAAACTGACGATTTTATTTATGCTATAATCGCGACAATATATAAACATAAAATAAAAATAAAAAATATAAGTCCGCCTCATACATATTGCATCAGCGCCGTCTCGCCTTCATTATCCCGGACTGACCTCAGAGGACCGGACTTGTACACTAATGTAATCACTGATGTAGAGTTAAACATTAGACTAATACAAAAACAACAGAGCCTCCAGTTTTCATTAATATCTTTCAATATCGAGCATTTATCTTCAAGTGTTGTTTTTAGTTTTAATAAAGATGACTGCGTTAAGACGCACAGAGACACAGCGGTGGCTTCACACATTTCGCCTTCTCGTTACTCAGCATGTCTTCATCAGCTGCATGTATTTATTCTGTAAATAATTCAAGTGTGGACATTAAGTCGGGTCATCTCTGACACGATCATTAGGTCTATATATCCTCATAATTAGTCACAGAGCAGACCGAGTTTCCCATGAAAATATGTGGCCAACAATCAAACGTTTTTGTTCGTTGATCAAACTTTTGATTACTAATGTGACAGAGTGAGGCAGACTGCTGACTGACGTGACCTCTCTGACAATATGAAGAAATCATTGTGGGTCCTGTAAACATGTAAACATTGCAGATATACTTGTGCGTAATGATGAAAGGTGGATGTTTTGGCACATAGGACAGCGTGAATGCAGCAGCGACGTGGTGTCATTCTCTGATTGGGTGAATGCAGCAGCGACGTGGTGTCACTCTCTGATTTTTCTTCAGTTTGTGATCCTCCTGCTGCAGTAAACTATCCATATGTCCATTTTATCCTTCACTTCATTCACAAACTCCTCCGTTTCTGGGTCAGAAAGTTTCTTTTCTTTGTCTAAACTTCCGGGTTTCGCCGCGATCCAGCGCTGGAAACCTTTACTCCGCCCCCTCGTTTGTATGCATTTTCATTGACCGTTTATGGTTGATTGTGGGCGTGTAGAGGGCGGAACATGGGACTAATCTATGTGCGCACATTTCCAGTTGGATCGTTATATATAAAGGGAACATTGCGTGTAAGTGTGCGTACGAACGGTTTTATGAATCTGAATCATTTCGTGCGCACGCCATTTCCGGGTTTTTGGCGCACGTACATTTTTAGTATGGATTCTACGCATTCTTTTATAAATGAGACCCCAGGGCTGTAGCAGGAGGATCATCAGTATTTATCACTTTCAAAGATATGTTGTTTCAAAAGGATTTTAACTCATAGAGAAGTTCACATCTCTACAGCTTTAGACTGAGAGAATGTCAAATAAAAGATACTGATTCTAACAGGACATGAGGACTAATGCTTCACAGCTGGAATAATAAACTTAAAAATGCTATATTTCTAATATTTTAAGTTTTAGACCACTGAAATAAACTCTGAAAGATTGAAATGTTCACGAGGCCGGTTCTAGACATGGCAATGCCCCCCCCCCCAAATGGTTAGCCTGCCCCACTAAAAAAAAGCCAAATATCCTCCTTTCACCACAAGTTTCAGATATAAAAGTTTTTTTTTTTTTCCTTGTCGATTCAACAAATCAGAAAATGCCACTCCCAAATAATATGTTTTACTAATACTTGATTGGTTGGTTTGGCCAAATAAAATATGGAGACCAGCGAGAGAGGTTGTCAATTTCCGGATCGATTGAGACTGTCACTTAACTGTACACAGCCTCCTTGTAGCCGTGTAATCATATCTTGTTGAGCTGAAGACCCAGTCGGTCTGGGAGATTGGAATTTTATATAGGCTACTGTTGATTGACATTTTATATCATAGTTGCATTCAGTTTGGTTGTTTGATAGCTACTATAACCACGTGGTCTAGCTGGATGTGTTGGTGTTAGCGTCAGTAGCTAGCGTTAGCGTTAGTTGCTTAGTTGATGAAATTTGTTTTTATTTCTATTTTATTTATTTTTTTAGCACTTTGAGATTTTTTTGCAAAAATGTAAAGTGTGTTACAAATTAAATGTATTATTAGCTAATGAGCTACTCAGCAATAGCTAAGGTTAGCGTTAATGTTAGCGTCAGCTCCACTTTTTCCCATGTCCTATTTCCCTTCCGGCGCACAATGTTACATGAGAGAAAGAGAAACTTGGTGATTCTGGCTCATGAAAAGGCTATCACAACTGGACTGGATATGGATGGATTGATTAGCATTGTTGCACAAAGAAACATAAGCCTGATCATGTAAAGAACATATTTTGAGTCACAGAAATATATTTAAAAAAAAGGCACAAAACACAAAAACCGACAGATAAAAACACAAAAACACAAAAAATGAATTAAAAAAACCTATTAAAAATATATTGTGAAGACTGTAATATAAGATAGGTGTGGTGACAAGTAAAGGTGTCAGGGAATATAAAATCATAAACATGTCATTCGACATTGAGCAAAACAAATTGTACGATTCCATGAAAGATAAGTTAATAATGAAATATTATTGGGCATTTGTAATGAGCAAATTACCGTATAGTTTTATATGAAAATGTAAAACTATACCATTCAAAGTAGTCTAGAACTTGGCCTGAATGTTCATACTGTTTTTTAAAGAGACTTTTATCCTCCTCCAGATGCTCCAAAGCTTCCCTCTGTGTCAGTGAGTCCCTCTGCTGAGATAGTGGAGGGCAGTTCAGTGACTCTGAACTGTAGCAGTGATGCTAACCCAGCAGCTAATTATACCTGGTACAAGGAGAATGGACCTCTAAACCTTAATCCCTCAAATGCAGGAGCACAGCTCGTCTTCAGTTCAGTCAACTCCTCGGCCTCTGGAGAGTATTACTGTGAAGCTGAGAACACGCTGGGGAGAAGGACATCCAAACACATCTCTATAAATGTCAAATGTGAGTAAAACACCTATTATTTAAAAAGTGTATCTACCTACCTAAAAACCCAACATCCCCACTTTTTCCATTTTTTAGCCACTCAAATGTTTCGCTGAACTTTCCACATTCCTACTCTGCATTTATGTGGTGTCGGACACATCGGAAGAATTAGCTTCCAATTGGAAAATACAGATGAACATCTGCTCAAGTCGGAACAACAATTCAGAAACCCAACTTGCCGACTTAACGTCACATTTGTCATCATTCAGACTCAACCTACCTAAACTGACCGTTTCAACCTGTTAATCACGCACTTGGTTTGATCAACCCATCAAAACTACTTGGATAGGTTCAGGACACATTCAGTATGTTCACATGCTGTTAGAGATAGTCGATAAATTGTGTTAGTACGACTAAAACTGTAATAAATCAGTTCCTGTGGGGGCGCTGGAGTCCTATCGATGGCGGTCTCCATGCTGGAAATGCTGTCTCACCCTAACTTTCAGTCAACATAACAGGCTGAGAGCTGGAGCTGAGGTTTTAAACCTCTTGAGAAACCCTTATATGGCGCCTGCTTGTCAATCAGATCAGCTATGCCTTCACCCCCCGTACAGTGTGTGCTGATTGAGACATGAGCTAAAAAGACATATTTGTTTTTTTGAACCAGGCTGTAAACATGTTCATCTCTGCTGTAAAAATGTCTTCTTTGAATGGGTGTGTATGTGACTTCCTGTGCTTCTGCAGCCAGCCTCTAGTGGACACTCGAAGAACTTCAGGATTTTACCCTTCAACATCTGCTTCATTTTTCAACAGCGGAGGTTTCTGCTTAGGACAGACTGATGATAAATATATCTGAACGCTTTGTTTTGGTCACCATTTCCCAGGGGGAGGGAAATCAGTGGCTGTTGCTGGAACAATCACAGTTGTTCTCCTGGTTATCGTGTTCCTCTCTGTCCTCGTGTGGATCAGGTGAGCTGCTTCGTTTCACTGAATCATTAAAAGTCAGTCATATCTAAAAAACATAATTCATCATACTTTTAAATTCTTCTCACAAGACAAAAGAGGGCTTCCAATGAACCGTCTGAGGCTGAAGAGAGACAAGAACACACGGAGCAGGTGAGAATAGTTCTGATTAATATCTTAGTACTAAATAAACGCTGATTCATTCAGACTGCTGTGTTACTCAGAGGTCGTTCATCCAGAAGAGTAAATGTGCTCGATATGGTCCGTCCAATAATCTGACCAAGCAAATATTTCACTCAGCCGACTGCTCAGAGCTGATCATCCTACAAGTACACAATCATTGCGTTAGTTTCTGCAGACATCATGAACAGTAGCTGCTGGTCATTAGAGAGCGCTAACACAGCCCACCCACTGCCTGGAAGGGGAATTTGTTAAAAATAAATACAATGCATACCATACATGAATTATTTAAAAGGGCAAAGTAAATATTATGTAGTTATTTAGATTTAAAATGTTGTACATGTCCAAAGTTACTGATTGGTGACATGTCTTTTATCTTGCTGTCTTTGAGTAAATTTATTATTTATACTTGCTGACGAGAAAGAACATTTCATATTTGTCCGATAGAAACAAATTCCTGAGGCTGTCTTTGAATTTTCTTCCTGTACTAAAACATGGACGTCGTCTCAGTGATGTCACCCACTGGTTTCTGAAGTGAAATGTTGAAGCTCACTGATGGTGGTTGCCATATTGGAAATGCTGTCTTTGAGTAAACCTAGTAACAAGCAAAAATCTGGAGCTGAGGCGGGTCTTATGCCTCCTGACAAACGGCTACAACACGCCCACCTGGGAGTCAACTCAGCCACGCCCCTAATTATGTTTAACTGTTAGCGTTCATAAAATAAAAATGGTTAAATCCCCCCCTTCTACACTGTGTGCCAACACTCAAAGTATTTTAATAACATCATCACCATAACTGCTGTTGCTGTGGCCTTTCCTATCTTGGTTGCGGTCCTCTGCTAGAATTCACTTTTTAAATGAAAAACCTCCACATGGTAAATATGCAGCTCAAAGTGAATTTGTTCACCTAATCAGGGACAACCAGAGGAGCAGGAAGACCTTCAGTATGCCAGCATACACTTCTCTAAAACCCAGGAGCCTCTGTACAGCAATACCAGACCAGCTCGGCCCCCCAGAAGAACGGAGCAGCAGGACGTCACTGAGTACGCTGCCGTCAAATTTACCAGGAACAGCACCGCCATGAGGTGAGCAGCTGAGAAAACATTAAACTCTCACTATAAGATGAAAGCTGTTTTCGCTCTTATCTTCCTCTGATGTGTTTGTACTTTAATCCTGTAATGGACGTGTTGGTAACTCAATTCTTTTAGTTAAACTTCATGTTGATCAATTTTCCCCTTCAGAACCAGAAGTAAAGAACCTGAAGAGGATCCAGCTGCTCTGTACAGCACCGTCAACAAAGACGATGACCTCGACAGGCACTGTGTTCACACTCTGTTTTAGATTTCATATATTTGAATGTATGCAGGTTGCTTCTGATTTTACAACACATGTCTTATGAACTGCTACTTAAAGATTATACCTTTGTAATGATTTTAACGGCCTGATAAATGTAACATAAAGCAGCCTCGTTTTTTTTACCTCCAATCTGTCAAATCTACCACACATGGGAAGTATTTCATGACTTAGACTGGGTGGTATGTAGGGATGTGCGCCATTAGCATGCTAATGCTAGGTACCAGATCTGCTCGGGTGGTCACATCTGCTCGGGGTCTTGCGTCTGCTTGTTTACATTACACAATATGATCGACTGTACGCCTGTATGATGATGTAGCACATGCTCAGAGGGGGTTCACTTGGTCCCCCCATTATGTCTCTGCCTCATTCAGGTTGAAGACAAAACGTCACAGGGACGTAAATATCGCAGCTTTAACGGCAGTCTGAACAGGGCTACAGAGAAGCAGACCAGACCTCTGGTTTCAGAGAAACTACGTCTTTTTGTTCTGTTGAAGGTCAGAGCAGGAACGTGGAAAAACATTGACCTCTGTTTTCTATAGAATACCATCAGTGGCAAATCTAGAGTCTGTTGGGGCCCTAGGAAAAAGTTAATTGGGGGCCCCTCCAACCCGTTTCAATCATCATGTCCCGACGCTTCCTGTCTTTTTTTTGAACTCACATTTTTCCTGTTCTGACAAATGTTGGTTTGCAAAGGAGAGGGAGTGCTGTCAGATGGGGCCCCCTTTAGGGAGGTATCCTACTGTCGTTGCAAAATTTGTACATTTTGAGCCACTGCTGTGGTTTAAAGTTTGTCAGCCCTTGGAGGCCCCCTACTGGCCTGGGGGCCCAATCAGCTGCCTGCCTTACCTGTTGACAAACAGCTTCTCTGAATACCATCGACAGAGACGCTCTTAGACTGATGAATAAAAGTCTTTGAATGTATTCTTGTAGCTTTTTGTGTTATTTTTGTATACGGCTGCTCTTTGTTTGTCTGAAACTTTGTTGACTCTGCTGCTGCCTGATTGGCCAGGATGCTCCTCCTGGTTAAATACAATAAAATAAAATAATGAAAGATGGATCAGAGACTTGTGAGTGAAATCTTCTGAGAAATGTGACTATTTATTTATGTTATGTCTTTCTTAAAACCCTGATAGGAAGATGTTAATCATGACCTTCATCTGATACATACGTCTGCACTTTTGAACTTTAATCGGAGGGAAACTCGTCTCACTGTGAAGTACAAAGACCCTTCACTTTTATCATCAAACATCTGAGGTAAACCCTTCTTCTTCCTGTGAGAGATATCTTCATGCTGAGTGGGCAGATTTTTAAGTTCTTATCTCATCTTTAAGTAAGCGTTTCCTTTAAACTGTGTTTCCACTCATGTAGACTCCTTCTCATCAGAAAGTATCTAAAACAAGAGGCCAAGTTGGAAGAAGACTTTAATAAAAACGGGTCGTCGCTCTCTGCACCTCCCTCTAATCTACCTAACAAGAAATAAAACTAACCTACAGACAACAAGAGAGCTGAAAATAAGACTGCTGGATTTCATTCAGGAGAGATAAGTACGTGACTCAAAGCCTTATTGTACTTCATTATGTGTTTTATTCTGATTTTAGGTTTGGCATTGTAAACATATGTTTCCCACTTTACAAAACTCCTTAATTTCTTAGTATGATGATGTATGTCTTACTAAAACAAACTAACGCGGGCGCTGGTGGCGCAGTGGTTGGTGCGCATGCCCCATGTATGGAGGCTATGGTCCTCCAAACGGGCGGCCCAGGTTCAAATCCCACCTGTGGCTCCATTCCCGCATGTCATATCCCACTCTCTCTCTTCCTGATTTCCAACACTGTCCTATCTCTCCAATTAAAGGCACAAAAACTCATTATTTTAGTTTCCTTTTGTGATCTCTTTTAACTGATGAACATTGAAGACCCTTAAGTCCGGTTCTTCCCTCAGCTGTAGCCTTCACATCAGGTCCAATCTTTTCAACTTGTTTCCTTCCCAGTTCGTCCCAACAGGTTGTTCCATGCAGGCTGAATGTCTGGTTGTAGGTTAAAAAGCTCTGTTTCACAATAAGGAGTAAGTTGATTAATGTAACTTTAAAACTGATATATCACTCTATTACTGACAAGGATTACACAGGCCCATAACTGTCCAATGTTTCAAAACAATCACATTGATAACCAGGAATCTACCCTCAAGATAAGACGACTTTGTGCACGTCAAAATACCTGTCATGTAGGGTCACATGGTGCATTCATGTGGTGTCGGACACATCGGAAAAACAAGTTTTCGAGTTGTAAAATGCACATGAACGCCTGCTCAAGTCGCAACAACAACTCGGAAACTCAGAAAAGAATTAGGTGCCCGACTTTCCGACTTCCACGTCAGAATCGTTATGACATGGGGGGCAAAATATATCATATATACCAGCTCAAATATAACTCATAACAGTAAATGCCCAGGGACAACAAAAGGAGCTAAGCTAGCTAAATCTGATACAAAGCATCTCTTCTCTTCTTAGACTAATGTTGTTGTTTTTTTTACGCTGTCCCTGATTCTAAACTAAACTAAACTAACTAGCATTTCTCTGATCTTCTTCTTTGTAGCATCAACGCTGTTTTGCGCTGTTGTCACAACATTCAGACTTTCTGAACTGAAATCACACGAACACACTGAAGTCGGAAGAACGACTTCCCAACTCGTAAACTTGGATCACCGAGTAGCACCTGAATGCAGCAACAGAGGTATTGTCCCCAAATCAGACATCACACACCTGTTCTATTTTTAGTTATAAAACACAGCACAGTCTACTTGATGAAACATTTGTAAACAGCACACATTTTAAAATCATTATACCAACATATCATTGAAATACCAGGTCCTGAAAATATTTTTAGCTGTCAGGGCTTGCTCTTATTCTGACTCATGCATAAAAAGAGGAAGGGAGAGTGTGGCCCTTTTTCTGTTTAACACAAGTTAACTATAACATTTTTTTTAAGTGTCTTAAAAGACCACATCCTCATTTTAAGAAGAAGAAAGTTTAATGTGACGACCTCACACCAGTGTGTCTCATGGATGTGATGAACCTGTTGATTTAACAGAGAGGAGCAGCTATGAGTTTAACAGCAGCAGCGAGTGGATTTGTCGTCTTCCTTCTCTCTGTGCCAGGTAACTTACTTCCACATTTATACTTCAAGGCAAAGAGCAGACTTTAAAAAGTCAGAGGAGATGTCATTTTAAATTCAATACAAAATATTGAAGTTTCTGTCACGACTGTTACTGTTTATAGGAAGTCCAGCAGACTCCTTTAACCTAAAATTATAAACTTTAAGGATCATGCACCATTTGAGCTGGAAGAGTTGTGTTGAGATGTTTTCTTTAAAATAATTGATCTGCATTCCTCCAAACTGACCGTTAGCATGTTTTTGGTCCCTGGTGGAGGGTGGTGCCCCATAGTTATTCATTCTGGTTGATGATTTATGTTTTTCAGTAGATATTAGAATGAAAGGTGTTGTTGGTGTGCATGTGTGGAGGCCAGAGCAGGCCCTAACCATTTTGGTGCCCTAGGAAAGATTTCAGCGGTTGCCCCTTAAATTGTAGACAGTTTGACCACTAATATATTATATTCATCCACTTAAAGAAAACTGGCATACAGTTTTATATTTAACATTAATTATTTATTTAAAAATAAAAAATACTTTAAATAAACATGAATAAAATGGTAATAACTCTAATAATTTTTATAATTAAATACAAATAACTAGTGTAATAGAACAAACAATATCAAACAGTGCAGGGAGCAGAAGTGGACACAGACGGCCCAGGGATGGATTTAAATATTTTGATTGCATCTGGAGAGAGAAGATGAGCATTTGTGAAACGGTGGGCATTTTATAATATAGTGTGGACACAAAATATTATTTCCTCTTCAGAGCAGAACAGAAACCTCAGCATAGTTTTTCATGTGAGCCTAAATATTTTCCTAACCAGACCTACAGCATGCACACAGATCTATTCAGAGAGGACTTCATGCACAAAATGCATTTATGCTCTTAGACATCAATACTCTAAAGGCAAGAGCTTAAAACTATTAATGACAACAGGAGGAGGAAAATAAACATTTTTAATCGACTAGGGTGAAAGTTAACGACGTACACAAAGATGTCAATAAATATAAAAGTAGGAGACAAGAAAATAGAGCCTTTTTAAATATGTGATAGTTGTGTTTTCATGGCTTCTTTTCTATCATTATTAAAGGGTAGCATGGAAATTATATTAGATAAATAATATTTAATGATATGTAAACACATTTTTCCTTCTATTTCTTTTTCTTATCTTCAAGTTTTCTGCCGCATTCATATGGGTGCCAGCGGCGCCCCCTATGGATGATGGCGCCCCTAGCATTTGCCTATACTGCCTATGCCATGGGCCGGCCCTGGTGGAGGCTGTGGTTCTCCGGGCGGGCGGGCGGGTGGGTTTGTGTCTGTGGCCTGTGGTTCCTCTCCTGCATGTCGTTTCCTGCTCTCTCTCCCTCCAGATTCTGACTCTGTCCACTGTCCTGTCTCTGGATAGGGGCGTAAAATACCCTAAAATAAGCCTTAATATATATTAATATCAATACTTATAAATATTATTATTAGTAGTAGTATCTTGTTAATAACTGAATTGCTAAACATCTAATCCCACAAGTTTGAAAATGCTGTCTCGCTCTTTATTATCTACCCATCACAGTTTTTGCTCACACCTCATTTCTCAGCAGATTCCATTCACACTCTGCTGTCGCCTCATCACGGACAGGAAACAACTCAATTCTGCTGTCTGGTTGGTGGTTGAGTAGTATTGACAAATGATGTTTGAACAGTCTAAGATTGTGTTCACACCTTGCATTGTCATCCCTGGGTGATCTTATAACAAGTGGACAATACCTTAGTACAGGTGTTCAAACTTTGCATGGACAGAATCTGTTGTTCTCCCAGGTTTTAAGTTGAGTGGGCGGTCCTAAATGCTGCAGTGAACGCATGAGTGTTTACACTATCAATCCAATGTGAACAAATGCATGCCACACCACGTCTGTATGTGGTCCGAGCTGTCAGAACTCATCCTCAGGAGGCATTGGGGCGCGTTCACACCGAGCATTAAGGCTATCCACTTGTCATCAGATCAACAAAGACGGATGTTAATGAAATGTGTGAAGAGCTTCTTTGGGCGTTTTCACATCTAGCCTGTTTGGTTCAGTTTTAAAGATATCTTGAGTCTGTAGCAAGTTTGTGCTGGTGTGAAAGCTGTCAATCAAACCCTGGTGCTGACCAAACAATCATATCCGGATCACTTGAAAAGGGGGGTCTGGGTTCACTTGTTTTTTGTGCAACTTATAGAAAAACAGGAAACAGTCTTATTTGTAATTAAACCAGCTAAATTAGCCAGTATCTCAGAGAATTATGGGTAGGTTTGTTCACCTTTCACGACCACCACAGCAGCATGAAGAATCATGTTAGGCAGACTGTAAATAGTAACTTCTGCACAAAGAGACTTGACCTTTTCTACTTTATTAGGATAGCTGCTAGCTTTGTCTCACTCTGACATCAGGTGTAGTCGTACTAGTTGAAGCACCTCCACTATGAATGAAGGTTTGACTCATGATGCTGCTCTTACTGTAACTGTGGTTCTTGATGTGCTCTATTTTACAGTGATTCAGGGTCAGGCTGGCTGGAGAGTGACTTACTCCTCTACTAAAGTCTGTGCCTTAAGAGGATCAACAGTCGTACTAAGGTGCACCTACAGCTACCCATCTACTACTACAGTTCAGAAGTCCTCCTGGTTTACTAAAGTCCAGGATGGAGAACCTGTAGATCTGCTAACAGACTCACAGTACACAGGTCGTGTGACCTACAGCTCTAAATCGAAGGACTCCACTCTGACAGTCACAAATGTGGGAAATAGTGACTCAGCTGTTTACAAGTTCAGGTTCATAACAAACCATCAAGATGAAAGTTATACTGGTGATCCCGGAGTCACTTTGTCCCTCACAGGTAATGTTTTCATTCATTTGTTGATTATTTTAAAAACAATAAAACAACAATATCAATGTCTTCTTTTATATTTGTGCATATGAATATAGACAGTGTTGTCTTAAATTTCCTCTCTGTTCTCTCTCCACAGATCCAGATCTTCAGGTGAAGGTGGGCACATCTAGATATTCTTTTTGGGCAGATCTGACGTGTGTCAGCATTTGTACTCTCCCTCCTCATTCCTCCTACATTTGGTTCAAGAATGCAGAGAAAATCCCCAGAAAAACATCCTCGACTTACTCAGCCTACTTTAAGAATGTAGACAGCTATTCCTGTGCTTTACAGGAACACCAGGATTTCCCCTCTCCTCCAGTGTGTGAGTTAACTTCACAATCTGCTTCGAATCTGTGCACCCAAAGGCTCATCAGTGGACATTTATTGTACTTACAACGGTCATGAAGCGGTCACTTCAAAGTTCTGGTTCAGTCCTGAACATAGTCAGCATTGGTATCAGTCAAATCGTGTTCAGGTCTCTGAAAGAGAGAGAGGACGCTCCACTCTGAGAATCTCTGACCTGAGAGAGAGCGATTCAGCCCAGCATCGTTTCAAATTTACAACAAGAAGCTTTGAATGGAGGAGCAGTTTACCTGGAACAACTCTGACTGTCACAGGTACTAATGAACGCAGAGCCATGGAGACACACAAACACAGAACCTGAACTCATCACTATCAGTTTGTACTCACTGTTTTATATGAACAAACAGGTCATGCTTGTGTGTTAATGACAAGAGAGCCTTTGTGATGAATGTCACCACTCAGCGTCTTATACTTTAGAGCAGAGGTTCTCAACTGGTGGGTCGGGACCACAAAGTGGGTCGCAGAGCCGTTTTCAGTGGGTTGTGAATTTGTGTTTGGAAACATAAAGTGTGCCAAAAAGTCTATGAGTGCTTTAAACCTGTTTTGTACCATCTGAGGTCCAAACTGCACAACATTTAAATACATCTCATTGGTTGACAAATATCAGATCATTTGGTTTACACTTCCTCATAGTTGATAGTCGGTCCTGAGGCGAGACCAGTTGAGAACCAATAATTTAGAGCAATCCAACTTTTTAGCAGCTTCTCTGAGTTTTTTAGTTTCAAATCTCTGAACTCTTCAGGTAGAAGCTTTTGTCCTTTACTTTTCTTGGGAAACCAATTTTTATTTGAAGAGCCCTAATTCTTAACAAACGTTACCTAAAGACAATCTGAAGAGGGGAAGCTTGTTTAGGCTCGGTTTTACACCAAGCTGTAAAGTATGTCAGACAAAAATGATCATAATAGAAAAGACGCCTAATTTGTGTGCGCTGACTGAGTCAGACCAAAAAAAGGCATTTTAATCCAAGTTCTCTGTTGGAGCTTTTCTGTCAGAATAAAGGCTGTGTGGTCACAGACTCTTAGTTTTCTTGCTTTGACTTCTAGATATTGTGGAAGTTGAAATGATGTGCATCTAAATCTAATCTCTCTCTTTTTAGAACAGAGACAATTCACTTTTTTTTCCTCCATATCCAGCGTTACAGGTTCAGGTTAAAAGGATAAGAGCCGATCAGCATTCCATTGAGGTGGAGATGACGTGTCACAGCAGCTGCAGTGAAGTCGGTCGTCTCTCATACGTCTGGTTCAGTAACAAACAGAAAATAACCAGAGCTGTGACTTCTACCTATAAAGGCTGGTTTTATCTTGAGGATGAAATCTCCTGTGCCTTAAACGGACATGATCGATTCCCCTCTCCTTCAGTGTGTGAGTAAACTTGACTAAATCACAAAACACACTTAAAGACTAACGCCACAGCACACTTACACTTTAAGTTCCCTTAAAACCCTGCTGGAATCTTATAGATTTAAAAGTCCAATGTGTAAAATATTTCCTGAATTAAATTATAAACTGACCTTAGTATATCATCAGACATTGAGGAAACAAGCGATGTTGAAGTGGTGTGGAACGGCAAACCAACAGGTGTTGCAGCGATGGAAGCGGGCAAGAGAAGTGGTTCAGATAGAAGTGATTGTACCCGACCTAAAAAGCCTCTGCATGTTTCTAATAAGCTCCACGAGCAGAAACGTGCTCAAACTAGGATCAATATTGGAGATGCTTTTGAAAAATGGAGAGAGGTTAGAACACAGAAAGGTTTACAGACCCATGCAGAGCTGGATAAACACTGAAGCTTCAGAGTCCACCACATGGTGACCTGAGTGAGCATCCACTCTAGAGAGGAGGGGGGGGAGACAGCTCTCTACAATGTTTAGAATTTGGACTGCAGTACCCATTTTAAACACTAGGGGTCAGAGTTAC
Organism: Labrus bergylta; assembly: GCF_963930695.1. Classification (NCBI taxonomy): domain Eukaryota; kingdom Metazoa; phylum Chordata; class Actinopteri; order Labriformes; family Labridae; genus Labrus; species Labrus bergylta. The sequence continues at coordinate 35,423,867 of NC_089195.1, forward strand.
ATACTGCTCCTTTAACTCTGTTTACAAATGAGTAATATTAAACTGCTCGGTAACAATTTTCAAATGATCACAACAGAGTTAAAACAGAATCTGAGTACAAAAGCAACCAAAGATTAAGCTTCAGTCTCGTGAAGATATCAGTGATGAAGCAAAAGCTAAAACGATTAACACATATTCAATGTTTTAGAAAGAGACTCCTCAAGATAAAGTGGAATTGCATGGCCTTTGTTTAACAGTTTGTTATACAGACTGCACAGAATTGATGACAAGATAAAATAAAAAAGAAGTAAAATCAGGCTCCATGGTCAGCACTTTACAGTCACTGTGACAGAAAGATGAATCAAAAAGGAACATAAAGACATCTAGATAAAAATGAACATGTATCTATGATCAAATGTTCTTATCTTTGAGTAATGTCTCCTGATGTCTTCCTCAGATGCTCCAAAGCTTCCCTCTGTGTCAGTGAGTCCCTCTGCTGAGATAGTGGAGGGCAGTTCAGTGACTCTGACCTGTAGCAGTGATGCTAACCCAGCAGCTAATTACACCTGGTTCAAGGAGGATGAAGACTCACCAACAGCTTCAGGACAGATCTTTACCATAAACAACACAAGTCCTGAACACAGTGGGATTTATCTTTGTATCGTCCAAAGCACAAGAGGACGTCATAACTCCACTGTACATCTGACTGTTTTGTCAGGTAAGCTTCACACACAGCTTCGGTCTGATTAAACAATTCTTGTTAGACTCTGTTGTTGTTGAGTTGAAAGCTGCTCAGTAGGTAAAAGAGAAGGCCAAGAGTCGTCCCATTACAAGACTCAAGATTCATTGTTACATGTCATCATCTTCCATCTTCTTGTCTTCAGATGTATAAGTTTGTTATTAACATGAACTCCAGTTTAAGTTACAGCAGGTTCTTTTTGTGGTTAAAATAAGGTCATTGTTGGTTGTATTTTCTTACCTTCAAGTACCAAACAGCACTTCAATAAATCTCTGAAGTTTAGAGCCCAACTCTAACCCTGTAATGATTTAGAGAGGGAGATACATGCATTCATCACGACTCGACTCGACCACTGTAATTCTCTTAATGTGGGTTTGAACCAGTCGACCATTCAATGCCTGCAGCTGGTGCAGAAAACAGATTCACATTTTAATAAACAGAAAATCATAACGATGTTCAGAGAGGAACCTCCATCCTGTCAGAGTGTGACTGAATGATGAACAGAGGGTATCACAAAGTAGAAATGAAATGTTTCAATCTAATCCTACCAGTAAAGAGTCTCACATATCTATCTTTAATTCTCAGGGAACTCAACATTCATAATACATATCATCAAGTGGACTCTGCTGCTCTTGATGTTGATTTCTCTGTTTCTCCTGACTCTGTGGACGAGGTAAACACCGTACAAATTCATCCGTCAGCACACATCTCTTTTATTTTCTTCTTGAACTTATTTTAGTTTTAGGTTTTATTTGACCTTCATCATGTTAACCTTTGGATTTGTTGTTTTCTGATTTAATCCAGAAAGAAGAAAACTGCAGAGATGATCGAGGTGAGAGAGAGAGAGAGAGAGAGAGAGAGAGGGAGTGAGAGAGAGAGAGAGAGAGAGAGAGAGAGAGAGAGAGAGAGACAGAGAGAGAGACAGAGAGAGAGAGAGAGAGGGGGAGTGAGAGAGAGAGAGAGAGAGAGAGACAGAGAGAGAGAGAGAGAGAGAGAGAGAGAGAGAGAGAGAGAGAGAGAGAGAGAGAGAGAGAGAGTCCTTACTAATCAATCTTTTCCTACATCTCTGTAAAACCTGATGAAACATATTTCTGATCAAATCTTATCGTCTGTCATCAGGTGGATGTTGTGTATGAGAATGTGTCAGCCGTCACTGCAGCACAGACAGAAGACACAGAGGAGCAGGAACACATGCTGTGAAGTCCAGTCAGGTTAGAGCCTCCTGCTCTGAATCAAACAGGCCCACTTCACATTCAGAGTCACAGTTACAACTATAACTTTAGTTTGATGTGATTTTCTCCAGATGCAGTTGAACCAGATGCAGGACTCACTGTGGAGAGCGAGGCTGTGGAGGATGTGGGGGAAGTGGAAACATTGACCTTCAGCAGCAGGAAGTTAACAACAGCATGGAGCAGAGAGTTTAGGAGATGGTTTTCTTTTATTTAGCAGCTTATACATATGTATTTATTCATCATTTCTTTAACTAAACAAGCGTCTTTATTCCTGAAAATGTTCTTTTGTTCTGAAAGGAGCTCTCCAGTCACCTTTCAGTCTGCTCTGTGACATTTTAACTCATAAAGTTTAGTTTTTGTAAATATAACTTGTGTGAATAATATTGGACTATGATGATGTTTGATTATGAGTCACTCATCGTTTTAACTTTTATGCACCTCTTTGTAACTGTCTGAACGTTGCACCGTCAGAGTTTGAGCATTTCTCTGTTTGGTTGTATATTTTATAATGACAATAAAGGCTTTCTATTTCTTAACGAGCAGCTCAATGGTGTAAAATCTGTCCTTCTGCTGTCTCTGTTATTGACATTATAATCACAGTAATCTCTTTTGCAGAAGGCTGCTGGTAGTTTTCAAATCAATGGAGCATATTTTCTTTTGTTTGTACTTTAAATGTTGAATAAATAATTTGACAACTATTTGATAAGAAAGGAGCATGGGAAAGTAATGATCTCTGTCTTATTGCAATCAACTAACTGGCAATATGTCGGGACCAAAACATTGTAAGTTAGACTTTAAAGGAGCTTGAATGACTTTTTTAAGTACTTTTAACTGTGACTTTCTTTTTGTGTCATTAAAACATTAAGCTCACATCAACAAGTACTGGGAGATTTTTCACACAGCCAGCGTCGCTTGTCTCCACAGCGGGCGTCGTTCCAGTTGGCCAGCATCGGGTTGTTATGATACATCTCCACACAATCCTCTCTGTTGTTGGGACCACCCCGATCCGGCTGACCAGACTGCCAGAATCTGAATGAAGAACAGTGATGGAAGCAGTTTAGTGTGAAGACGTTAAAACTGGACTGACAGCAGTTAGTACAAGAAAGCTGATGGCAGAAGCTGCCATGTAGAGTGGCCATAAATATTAGCTGATACCATACATTAATACTTCGACACTGAAGCAGAGGGAGCAATTCAGGGTTAAGTGTCTTGCTGAAGGACACATCTGACATATGACTGCAGGAGCTGAGGATTGAGACGACCGACTCTACCACTCAGCCACAGACACCCTCACCACAGTTGTGTCTCTTACAGTGTTTTAAAGTTGTTTTTATTTTATTGGCAGGACAAGTGTCGTAAGAATGACGACAAAGAAGTGAATCAATCAGAAATGAACATGAATTAAATAAAAAACCTGAAGCCTGGTAGCATCATGGGTCAACTTGGTTCTTTATGAAGAAGGAGCCGACCCAGGACTTTAGTTTGGCTTCAGTGTACATGAGCTAAAACACAATGTCTCTTATTGGATCTATGAGGATTAATCACATCATGAATTGTCTTTGATTATATTTAAATCTACTCACATTGACACTAACTGTCAGGGGTTCTCCATGAAGTAAGATTTCAAATGCTTCGATTGAGCCAAATCACTGATGTAAAAGGGGAAATTACTAATTAAAGACAGAGTTGTACTGCTTTTGTCCAGAAGAGGGCAGCAGAGAGCTGCATAAGCGCTGCCTTCAGTTTGGGTTAGGGAATGCAAAAAGGCTTTTGCTCTCCTTTTTAATAAACTGCAAAGAAAACAGCGCTGTGTGTGAATGTGCATGCCCCTTATAAAAGGTATAGAGTTAAGAGCAGGGAAAATCCCTGGTTCTCTGAAGAATTGTCTAATTTAATCCGAGAAAGAAATTATTATTGGGCAAAAGCAAGAAAGTTGAACACTGATGCTCTCTGGGCTACTTTTAGATGCTTAAGGAATAAATGTACTGTCTTAGTCAAGAAGGCCAAATCTAGCTATTATCTTGCCCTTACAACTGAAAATTTAAATAACCCACGGAAATTCTGGCAGACAATCAAATCTCTATCTCCAAATAACTCCTCTAGTCTTCCAACTTGCATTGTGTCAGAGTCTGCCACTATCCATGACAGAGCTGAGATGCTCAATTGTTTTAATAAGTATTTTGTTTCTTCTGGTTTTCTTTTTGATAAAGTAAATACGCCCTCTACTGCACTGGCTCCACTTGCTATTGCTGAGCCCCCTTTGGATAATGAATTTAACTTTAGACCCTTCACTGTTGCTGAAGTACATAAAGCTCGTAAGAAATTCCATTTAAAAAAACCACCAGGGCCACATAATATAGGTGTTTATTTTTTAAAACTCGCCACAGATTTTATTGCAGAGCCACTGACCTACATTTTTAATTTAACTCTAACTAGTAAGAAAATCCCCAAAATATGGAAAACAGCTCACGTTCTTCCCCTCTTAAAAGGTGACGAACCGTCGAGCCTCAATAACTACAGGTGTTGTGGCCAAATGACCATATGAATTATTTACAGTGAAAAAATCGTGAAGAGCCAAACATTAATGACTTCATAATTATTTGTTTATATTATTGTTTATTCTGGCTTAATTTGGTTTTACATTTTGTTAATTGATTTGTGGATATCTGTGCATTATTTCTCCCTCTATGGGGCGGAGCCGCGGCGTATCAGCAGTGGAATTTAAGTTGATTAAGGACACCTGAGGGGAGAGTGAGAGGGGGGAAGCGGAACAGTTTTTTGACTGCGAAGGGCCGCTTAGGATATACATTATATAGCGATCTGTTTGTTTATTTTAGGTAAGTTTTCTATTAATAAATATAGTTTATAAGTTGACTTTGGATCCGCAGCTGCCTTTTGTTTTTATTTGATAGCGTGTTAAACCTGCTCAGCAACGACTTACCTAATTGATTTTGTTTGAAGCCATCACAACCTATTTCAAATCTGTCTCCTTTAGCCAAGATTTTAGAAAGCCTGGTTAGTGATCAGTTGAAGGATTTCTTGAGTCTTAATGAAATGTTACCTTGTTATCAATCTGGTTTTAGAAAATCATACAGTACAGTCACAGCAGCTACTAAAATAGTAAATGATATTTTTATGGCACTGGATAGCAAACAACACTGTGCTTGTCTTTTTTAGTGATTTTTCCAAGGCCTTCGATACGGTGGACCATGATGTATTATTGCATAGACTGGCTAATATAGGATTGTCTAATTCTGCTGTTGGTTGGTTTTCTAACTATCTTTCAGACAGGACTCAATGTGTTAAAATTGATGGCTGCTCCTCTGATACTTTGGCTGTCCACAAGGGGGTGCCACAAGGCTCTATATTAGGTCCCTTGTTGTTTACTATTTATATTAATGATTTGTGGAAATATGCCAAAAATGCAAATGCCCATTTTTATGCTGACGATACTATTATTTATTGTTTTGGAGAGACTGTGTTAAAGGCTGTTGATCGCTTGCAAGCTGCTTTTAAAGAAATAGAAGCTCCTGTCTTTAAGACTGGTACTTAATGCAGATAAAACTAAAATGATGATCTTCACTAAATCCAGGGACAAAAGTAACTGTCAGCCCACTCTATTTACATTTCAAGGTACTCTTATTGAGACCGTTTCCACTTTTAAATACCTTGGTATCATCCTTGATGACAATTTCTCTTTTAAACCCCATATCGAGAACCTGGCAAAGAAACTAAAGGTGAGATTGGGCTTTTATTTCAGGCATAAATCTTGTTTTTCTTTTGTTTCTAAAAAGAGGCTTATTGCTGCTACTTTCATTCCATTATTAGATTATGGTGATGTACTGTACAGGAATGCCTGCTCTACCTCACTGCACATGCTGGATGCTACTTATCATTGTGCGTTAAGATTCATTACCGGCTGTAAATCACTCACCCATCATTGCACCCTGTACTCTAAAGTAGGCTGGCTGTCCCTGTCAGCTCGTAGGCTTCTTCACTGGTACACCTTCATTTATAAAGCTATTACTGGACTACTCCCTTCATACCTCTGCACCTACCTCACTTTTAAATCAAATCCATCATACAGTTTGCGCTCTCTGGACTTTCTATCTACGTCAGTCCCCAGAACTCGTACTGAGTTTGGGAAGAGGGCCTTGATGTACTCTGCTCCCTCTGCATAGAACAGTCTTCAAAAAACACTCAAATTGCAGGAACTCATCACTATTAATGATTTTAAAACTCGGCTCACAAGTTTTTTAATGGCTAATTTTGGAGTGTGTAAATGTTTCACTGCATAGTATTTTATCATCATCACATAATTGTTCTTTTAGTGTGTATTGTGGTGCACTGTTGTGTTTTGTTTTTGTTTAACATAATCTTATCCCCCTCCTCCTCCTCCTTCTTCTTCTTCACCTTCTGGACTGTATTTGTTTCTTTTTCCTCATGTCTGTGCTTTCTTTTTAAGTTTGTCTTATATTCTGTTTTTTACTGCTGCCATTTTGGCCAGGCCTTGCTCGAAAAAGAGATCATTTGATCTCAAGCAATTCTTTCCTGGTAAAATAAATAAATAAATACAATTAATAACTATAATAATAACAGTGACAATAATATTATTAATAATAATAATAATAATAATAATACAGCTCACTGCAGCAGGTGCATGAGGAAGACAAATTATATAGGCAGCAAATCAAAACGATCAAAACAGCATGGTCTGTACAAGTATTTAAAAAACAATCTTTTTGAGCCACTGTGCATCACGTCAAGTCATTAAGTTACATTTTTAATTTCTGCTAGACTAGCTAGTGGCAACTTAACCACGGCCTCCTTCTGAGATCCTGAGATGTCAGAGTGGTGGTTCTTTGCTCACACTTGGCCTGTTTGCACCCATAGACACACCAAGTAACTTATTAGTGCCATAAATTCTTTAAAAATAATAACGTCAGTACTGGACGCCAGTCTGTAACTTCCTGCACATTAATCATGCGAAGAGGAAGTAAGACAAACTTTAACAGCTTGACTTCTGCTGCCTGATGACCACAGAGGAACATTTGCTGTAGAGACGACATCTCCTCCCTGTTGTAAGTAGAACTATTCAATGATATGACTGATATTTATTGAATTTATTGGTGATTGAACTTTGTTGTCTATTTTGATATTAAGATGTATGAATCATTTAATTTATGAAACAATGATAAATAAGAGTACACTTTCAATCAGTGATTGTTAAACTCTGGTTAAGGTGCACCGGCTGACTTCAGAGTTCCTAAATTTACTCAGCAGAAAGAGTCTCTGTTGTGTTTTTGTTTGTAAAAACGATCAGTTCTGTGGTCCATGTTTGACCTGATTGTGTTTCCTGATGTGCTCTGTGTTTCAGTAGTGAAGGGAGAGGATACCTGGAGAGTGACTCACTCTTCTGCTCAGATCTGTGCCGTCAAAGGATCAACAGTGGAGATACCCTGCACCTACACATACCCATCAACAATAAGACAACAAACTACTGTAGTTCAGAGCAGATTCTGGTTTACTAAAGACAGGTATGAACCTGTAGATGTGAGAACAGACCCAGACTACTCAGGTCGTGTTGAGTACCTTTTTCATGAGAACGTCTGCACTCTGAGAATCAAAAACCTGAGAGAGAGAGACTCAGCTGTTTACAAGTTCATGTTCACAACAAACCAATCAGGAGGAAGTTTAACTGGTGATGAAGGAGTCACTTTGTCCACCACAGGTAACATTCTCATTTTAAGTATTTTTCACACATTTTCAGCATTAAGTGTATGGAGAACTTTGCAGCTTATTTTTCCGCACATTGCCTTAAACGTCAATTTAATACTGCTCTCTATACTGGTGTCTTTAAGAGAAACTTTGGGGAGATTTATGCAGAAGTTTTGCTGAACTCCCTGATAAATAACTCATCAAAGACAAATCATCAACACCTTTTCCAGCCAGAGAATGGGACACAGACTGACAACCTGATTTTGATGCTCTTTTGACCACACTGCAGCTGTCCTCCACTCATTGCTAGCCTTCACTCCTGTGTGAAGGGACCATCTACAAAGTGCAATACTGACTCCAAGAGACAACTATTCCCAAAACTGCAGGTGCATCAAAAAAAAAAAAAAACAGAAGGAAAAGTTAATTTTTTCAGTAATTTCATTAAGAAAACTTTCAAATATTCCTTATGTATGACAAATAGACTGAAATATATCAACCATTTGTTTTATTCTTGATGATTATGGCTTATAGCTCATGGAAATAAAAAAATCCAACACCTCAAAATATGAGACTATTACATACGACCAATCAAAACAAAGGATTTATAAAACAGGAATGATGATTTTCTGAGAAGTATGTTCATTCAATACTTGTTTGGTGCTCCTTTTGCATGAACTACTGTATCAAACAGCATGACATGAAGACAATCGGTCTGTAGCATTGCTGAGGTGTTATGGAAGCCCAGGTTGCTTTGATAGCGGCCTTCACGATGGGTCTGGTGTCTCTCATCTTCCTCTTGACGATTCCAATGATTCTGAGATCCTACCAGAGTAAATGCACATTCAACACACAACTTTTTGTCAGAGTGGTGGTTCTTCTCTCAAGCTCCGCCTGTTTGCACACACACACACACACACACACACACACACACACACACACACCAAGTAACTTCTCCTCTGCTGCAGCGGCTGATCGAACACGTTTCATTGGCTGCATTCTCACACATTTTATCTGAACTGCTGTCTGATGGTGTCTTTACATGGAGTTACATTAAAGATTCTTGATATTCTTATCCTTAGAAAGCCAACCTCGTTAGTGCCTTAGATTCTTTTTTAAAATAACGTCAGTACTGGACGCCAGTCTGTAACTTCATGCATATTCATAATGTGAAGAGGAAGTAAGACAAACTTCAACAGCTTGACTTCTGCCGCCTGATGACCACAGAGGAACATTTGCTGTAGAGACGACATCTCCTCCCTGTTGTAAGTAGAACTATTCAATGATATGCCATTTATTGAAACATGTACAGACCTTCTGTTAATGTGTTTTATTTACTCTGAAGTCACACAGGGATGAGAGGAGCAGCTATGAGTTTCAAAGCAGCAGTGAGTGGATTGGTTATCTTCCTTCTCTCTGTGTCAGGTACTGTATATCCTCACTAAAACTTTCATCACTGAACGTATTTGGATAAGGCTTAAATTGCTTTTAAAATGATAAAAGAGTAGACTCTTTAATGTTCAGGTTTTTTAGATTGAGTGTTAGATATGATGCAAACTGTTAAAGACATGTTTGCTTCTGTTTCTTTCTATAATTAGATTGTTTTGTCTCACTAAGTTTCTAAGTCTTACGATGTGTTTTTTAACGTTTTCATACATTCAACATCCGTCTGCATCATTTTTCACAAACAGTGAAGATTTTTGGAGTATTTTACAGTAAGAGAAGTTCTGAATAACTAAAGCTGCAGAATTCAGTAACTTCCAGCTGTAAGAGTCTTTATTTCCTTCATGAGAGAACAAGATAACATCTCCAGAAAAAGGGAACCAGAGTTTGCAGATGCATTAAGTTTTGTATGATGTATGTGTGATGTTTCCGTTCTCTTTCTGCTTAACAGTTAAGTGTCCTGATAAAACAGACTCACACGTGATCTTCAGTTTTCTTCTTTTCACACTAACCTGACCACAGATTGAACAGAGAGGAAACAAAGACAAGAACACTTCAGACACAGCCACTAAACTGCATTTACATTCAGGTCCAACGATTTCCTCGTCTGTAAGCAAACAGTTTGTCTTTGAAAAGAACATTTTTAATACAACCAAGTTTGTTAAATGTATTTAAGTTATCTTGTAAGATGCACAGAGTTACATTTCTTCTAAAATCAGAAATCATTTTTTTAGTTTCTCGTGTGTTTAAAATCAACGAGTTATCAGAACAGCAGTTGTAAAAGTGATCTCCCTCAGCTCTGTAATTGGTCTCATTGTCATTTAAAAAACCTTTCCAAGTGACATCATCTGCAAAAAGTTGCTCTAGAACACACTGCAAAGACTTCAGCCATCGGCCAACCACCCCGTACGTTCTGCACATGCGTGAGGGGCGGCGGTAGCTCGTTGTTATGATACTAGAAGACCATTTTCACACTGCTGTCACTCAACACTCGTATTATAGGTCTCTCTCTCTCTCTCTCTCTCTCTCTCTCTCTCTCTCTCTCTCTCTCTCTCTATTTAGTTATAGTGTTTCTCAGAAACACTATAAACACAGTTTTAATGTATATCATTGTATATCTGTTTTAATGTCTAACAGGAAGATCTTTAGTTGGATCGCCTCTTTTTCATATTATTTCTTAAGCAGTTTGTTTTCAGAATCTTTCATACAGTTTCTATCGACATGTATTTTTTATCCTTTTTAACATTTTTTGGATGGAAACTTGTTTCCATGATGCGTTGACAGCTTTTAAGATCGTATTTTTAAGTATGAGTGTCTGCTCTGTTTCTCACACCTCATAGTTCTGCTTTTTTTAAAGTCTTCACACTTACTTCAACAGCAAACTTACCACAGACCATCCAAGTAAGGCAAAAAGTCTTTAATAATCAATTCATAGTTTTCACATGACATCACATGCTTATGGAACCGCCCACCTGGCGGGCGATAAAGACTCTGTAGCTGAACGCTACTGAGAAGTTATTGGTCTCAGTGTTTTTTTATCAGTTTAATTTTTCCATGTTCCAAATGAGAGACAGTTGTTGTTGAATGTGATGCACTAACCGACGAGGAGACGAGCCCGGGTTGTTCTTCTACAGAATGTTTGAAAGAAAACCCAGAGAGGAGGAGATTGTGGATTAATGCTGTTAGACGCTCTGCTGTCCCTGTGAGGGAACAAAAGAACAGACTTCTCCTCATCATGACATTAAAGATTGTGTTAACTTGATCTAAATATTCCTGCCTTTAACGAACATTACTGCCCCAGAACACTGACTGACAGAGACCCAGATACTATCGTCAGCTAACCTTAACTTATGTTAGCTTGTTAGCACTCACCGATGTTTGGATGATGAAGAATTTCTTGCCCTTCACTTCCTAAACGAGCATTATTGACCCAGCCACATCAAAAATACATAAAACTGTCTTTTCATCCTACAATGGTGAAGGAGAGGGATTACCCTCTAAATATAACATCTCTAAAGTGACGTTCTTCTCTCTGATAATCAATACTTCCTCTTACAACCGTAAAGTTCACAGGTCTAAATAACACATTTAACGTTCTCTACACCTTCAGACTGGATGATGTCTGGTCTCAACGACTTGCAGATTAACTGTAGAAACAAGTGAACATCTTCTACTCTTCCTTTAACTGTATATACAAATGGACAACATCCCTCAGGCTCCTTCTGTTGAACAAGATGAAGCCAAATTATCCTCATGATGGGCGCTTACATATTGCATATTTGCAACCAGAGTCTGCGTAGTAGGGATCCACTGGAAGACGTCACGCTACTTCCTCTAACGAAAACATTTAACGTACAGAGAAACATAAAAATCCCTCAGGTGTGTTCAGTCAACAGAAGAACAGATGCATGCATTTAGATTTCATTGTTGACCCCCATGGCCTTTCTGTTATCATGGAGGAGGTTGGAGTTTGACCTATACTGCAGCCAGTCAGCAGGGGGCGCTCTAAATCTTTCGGCTTTGACTGCAGCCATTGCACCGTCAATTTTAACATACAGTCTATTTTTACACTAGAGCAGGGGTCTCCAACCTTTCTTCATCTGAGAGCTTCTTTGAAAAAAATGAAAGTGGCCAATCAAATCTCTTGCATTCATTAACATCAGCTGAATGAAGCTACTGTTTGTACACGTGTGAAATTGCAAAAAGCCAATGCTCATCAAGAATCTTAAATTCACATCAAGGTCCAAGAAAAAAACATGAATATTTTACACTTCTTATTGTAAGCTATGTTGCTGAGAATTCACATCAATGTCCAAGAAAACATTACTTCTTTACACTTGTTTTAATGGGCCAAATATATGAATAGTGGGAAGAGGTACATTCACTGATTTATTTTTATTTTTATTTTTTTAACACAGTCGGTCAACCTATAGGTGAGCTACTTTAAACCTGCCTGCTCCGAGCTACCTGTTGGAGACCCCTGCACTAGGGCTTTCAAACAATTACACATTTATGATTAATCATATCTTTAATCACATGTTTGAAGTTCCATTATTTTACATTTTAAATATGTTATGCTTTTATTGTAGATATTATACTGTTTTATGTTAAGGGTGCTTTACTTCCTGTTTGGATACAAACGTTTTTTTTCATATGTTGAGACTTTTCATTTTTCTTTTTAAAGTTATGGATGTTGATGGTTGTTTCCTGATGTGCTCTGTGTTACAGTGGTTCAGGGTCAGGACAGCTGGAGAGTGACTTACTCTTCTCTTCAGATCTGTGCTTATAAAGGATCAACTGTGGAGATGAACTGCACCTTCACATACCCAGAGAGGATAAATAGACAAGTTAACTCACTTCAGAAAACATTCTGGTTGAGAAAAGATGGTTTTTATTACAAAGATGTAGAAACAGTTTCAGAGTATTCAGGTCGTGTGAAGAATATCTGTGATGAGAATAAATGCACTCTGAGAATCACAAACCTGAGAGAGACAGACTCGACTGTGTACAGGTTTGGATTCATAACAAACAAAAGCAGTTATTCTGGTCGACCTGGGGTCACTCTGTCAGTCACAGGTAATCTTTCACCTCAATATTTCTGAGCTCACTGTTTCTAATACATTATAAATACATGTTTTAATATGTGCATGTTTTGTGAAAACAGTTGACGTTTCTTCACATGTTCAGATCTCCAGGTGAAGGTGAGCAGACCATATAAGGCTCTGCTCTTTCAGTGTCTCAGTGGACTTTCCAGTCAAACCTCCTACATCTGGTTCAGGAACGGACATCAAATCGAACATCAAACATTATATTATTATTATCCACCAGAGCAGCTTCTTCAGACAGACAGTTACTCCTGTGCTCTATCAGGACATGAGAAGTGCCCGTCTCCTCCAGTGTGTGAGTTTATTTACAGTCTTCACTGATTCACACCATCAGATGGAATCTTTAAACTATTAAATGGTGCCTCATAGCAGCATGTACCTCAGTGGTATTTGTTATTTATTTAGATTTTTCATAGAGTGTCCTGTTTATCTGTTTCAATGTAAAAAAAAAAACCTTTATTCAGCTGTCATGAGCCTCAATTTCAAAACCAAAAGTTAAGTTAGAATGTAATATGTTCATCATCATCATCTGATGTGGATGACAAAGGTCTCTCTGATTCTCCTCCAGATGCTCCAAAGCTTCCCTCTGTGTCAGTGAGTCCCTCTGCTGAGATAGTGGAGGGCAGTTCAGTGACTCTGACCTGTAGCAGTGATGCTAACCCAGCACCTGAATACACCTGGTACAACATGAACGGTCATGAACTCAGTAAAGAATCAGAGCTCGTCTTCAGCTCAGTTCAGTCCTCTGACTCTGGAAGGTATTACTGTAAAGCTAAGAATGATCTGGGAGAGAGGACATCTGGATACGTCAAAGTTGAAGTGAAATGTGAGTGAAAAACATTTTCTTTGAAAAGCAACATTGAGCTGATTTCTCATTTGAAGGTTTAATTTGCTGATCATATCTGCTTCCTCTAGCTCTACTTCACACTCACAGTCTGCAGCTAAAGCCCACTGAGCACTGTTTTTTCATCTTGACAATTCAAACATTTTAATGTTGAGGAGAAATTAAAACAGATGTTTTCTCCTCCAGATGCTCCAAAGCTTCCCTCTGTGTCAGTGAGTCCCTCTGCTGAGATAGTGGAGGGCAGTTCAGTGACTCTGACCTGTAGCAGTGATGCTAACCCAGCAGCTACTTTTAAATGGTACAAGAGAAATCAGACCTCTAAATACCTTGGTGAAGGAGCTCAGCTCGTCTTCAGCTCCATCAAGTCCTCTGACTCTGGAGAGTTTTCATGTAAAGCTGAGAACGATCTGGGAAAGCCGACCTATAAATGGATCTCTATTGATGTGAAATGTGAGTGAAACACTTCAAACAGCAACATTCAACATTTGGAGACTTTCCTTACTGACCTGATTTCTCTGTAGTTTCATAGTTTCATTTTAATTTAATTTAATCGTTTATTTGAATCAGGGACAGCGTACAAAAAAAACATTAGTCTCAGAAGAGAAGAGACGCTTTGTACCAGATTTAGCTAGCTAGCTAATTTCTGTCTGTTGTCCCTGGGCAGATGATGGCAACAGCAAAATACAAATCAACCAGTCAGTCACACACACACACACACACACACACACACACACACACATTTCATAAGAGAGAAGAAAGACATAGATCAATTTACAGATATTAAAACATTATGTCCAAGTTTCCCTGAGAGCTCTAAAAGGTTGTCGAGATGACACATTAATGCTGACAAGACTGGTTCCTTAAAATAAATTTTTTGACTTTCCGGTTGAAAGTGCAGAAGTTTGTGCAAAGTTCAAGACTAGTTGGAAGACTATTCCATTCTTTAATGGCTTTAAAAGAAAAAACAGATTGTGCTAAAGCAGAGCCACGTTTAGGAATACTGCGATCTCCGTTAGAGGCAGACCTTGAAGATCTGCGTATCAACTCAGAGCGAAGTTTCACAAAGCTTTTCAAAGGTGGGGGAGCAGCATCATGGATTATTTCATACACTAAGCGGACATCGGTATAAAAAAATAAATTGTCAAAGCTAAGAATTTTATATTCATCAAGAATATCACAATGATGATACTGTTGTGGTTTCCTGTCCAGAGTTTTAAGGGCTGGGTTTTAAGGGTTTGCTCACACCTTGATTATCCTGTCTGTTAATGACTTTCAAATCTTCAGAAACCTTTTCACTAAATGCTGTTTTCATTTAAAGGTCAGTTATTAAACTACGTCTCTTTTTGAAGCATGAAAGCTTCCCTCTGTGTCAGTGAGTCTCTCTGCTGAGACCGTGGATGGTTAGAGATCAGGGGTCTCATTTCTAACCGTTGCGTACGCCCAAAACGGGGTCTGAAACTGGCGTACGCCTTTTCCCACGCAGTTTGTGATCTATATAAACAAACCTGACGGTAAAATGTGCGCACTGGTAAGCAAACTCTGACCCAGGCGTATGTTCATTTTGGAGGCATGGGAATTTGGTGACACAGACGGCGAAGTGGTAAACTGAAACCTGCAGATACAAATTGTTGTTTCTTCCACATTTTATTTCACTAAATATCAAACTTTACTGACAGATCCACGTCATCAGAATCATTCAAACTGACGATTTTATTTATGCTATAATCGCGACAATATATAAACATAAAATAAAAATAAAAAATATAAGTCCGCCTCATACATATTGCATCAGCGCCGTCTCGCCTTCATTATCCCGGACTGACCTCAGAGGACCGGACTTGTACACTAATGTAATCACTGATGTAGAGTTAAAAATTAGACTAATACAAAAACCACAGAGCCTCCAGTTTTCATTAATATCTTTCAATATCGAGCATTTATCTTCAAGTGTTGTTTTTAGTTTTAATAAAGATGACTGCGTTAAGACGCACAGAGACACAGCGGTGGCTTCACACATTTCGCCTTCTCGTTACTCAGCATGTCTTCATCAGCTGCATGTATTTATTCTGTAAATAATTCAAGTGTGGACATTAAGTCGGGTCATCTCTGACACGATCATTAGGTCTATATATCCTCATAATTAGTCACAGAGCAGACCGAGTTTCCCATGAAAATATGTGGCCAACAATCAAACGTTTTTGTTCGTTGATCAAACTTTTGATTACTAATGTGACAGAGTGAGGCAGACTGCTGACTGACGTGACCTCTCTGACAATATGAAGAAATCAGTGTGGGTCCTGTAAACATGTAAACATTGCAGATATTCTCGTGCGTAATGATGAAAGGTGGATGTTTTGGCACATAGGACAGCGTGAATGCAGCAGCGACGTGGTGTCATTCTCTGATTGGGTGAATGCAGCAGCGACGTGGTGTCACTCTCTGATTTTTCTTCAGTTTGTGATCCTCCTGCTGCAGTAAACTATCCATATGTCCATTTTATCCTTCACTTCATTCACAAACTCCTCCGTTTCTGGGTCAGAAAGTTTCTTTTCTTTGTCTAAACTTCCGGGTTTCGCCGCGATCCAGCGCTGGAAACCTTTACTCCGCCCCCTCGTTTGTATGCATTTTCATTGACCGTTTATGGTTGATTGTGGGCGTGTAGAGGGCGGAACATGGGACTAATCTATGTGCGCACATTTCCAGGTGGATCGTTATTTATAAAGGGAACATTGCGTGTAAGTGTGCGTACGAACGGTTTTATGAATCTGAATCATTTCGTGCGCACGCCATTTCCGGGTTTTTGGCGCACGTACATTTTTAGTATGGATTCTACGCATTCTTTTATAAATGAGACCCCAGGGCTGTAGCAGGAGGATCATCAGTATTTATCACTTTCAAAGATATGTTGTTTCAAAAGGATTTTAACTCATAGAGTTCACATCTCTACAGCTTTAGACTGAGAGAATGTCAAATAAAAGATACTGATTCTAACAGGACATGAGGACTAATGCTTCACAGCTGGAATAATAAACTTAAAAATGCTATATTTCTAATATTTTAAGTTTTAGACCACTGAAATAAACTCTGAAAGATTGAAATGTTCACGAGGCCGGTTCTAGACATGGCAATGCCCCCCCCCCCAAATGGTTAGCCTGCCCCACTAAAAAAAAGCCAAATATCCTCCTTTCACCACAAGTTTCAGATATAAAAGTTTTTTTTTTTTTCCTTGTCGATTCAACAAATCAGAAAATGCCACTCCCAAATAATATGTTTTACTAATACTTGATTGGTTGGTTTGGCCAAATAAAATATGGAGACCAGCGAGAGAGGTTGTCAATTTCCGGATCGATTGAGACTGTCACTTAACTGTACACAGCCTCCTTGTAGCCGTGTAATCATATCTTGTTGAGCTGAAGACCCAGTCGGTCTGGGAGATTGGAATTTTATATAGGCTACTGTTGATTGATATTTTATATCATAGTTGCGTTCAGTTTGGTTGTTTGATAGCTACTATAACCACGTGGTCTAGCTGGATGTGTTGGTGTTAGCGTCAGTAGCTAGCGTTAGCGTTAGTTGCTTAGTTGATGAAATTTGTTTTTATTTCTATTTTATTTATTTT
Organism: Labrus bergylta; assembly: GCF_963930695.1. Taxonomy (NCBI): domain Eukaryota; kingdom Metazoa; phylum Chordata; class Actinopteri; order Labriformes; family Labridae; genus Labrus; species Labrus bergylta. The sequence goes on from NC_089195.1 coordinate 35,441,043, forward strand.
TTTAGCACTTTGAGATTTTTTTGCAAAAATGTAAAGTGTGTTACAAATTAAATGTATTATTAGCTAATGAGCTACTCAGCAATAGCTAAGGTTAGCGTTAATGTTAGCGTCAGCTCCACTTTTTCCCATGTCCTATTTCCCTTCCGGCGCACAATGTTACATGAGAGAAAGAGAAACTTGGTGATTCTGGCTCATGAAAAGGCTATCACAACTGGACTGGATATGGATGGATTGATTAGCATTGTTGCACAAAGAAACATAAGCCTGATCATGTAAAGAACATATTTTGAGTCACAGAAATATATTTTAAAAAAAGGCACAAAACACAAAAACCGACAGATAAAAACACAAAAACACAAAAAATGAATTAAAAAAACCTATTAAAAATATATTGTGAAGACTGTAATATAAGATAGGTGTGGTGACAAGTAAAGGTGTCAGGGAATATAAAATCATAAACATGTCATTCGACATTGAGCAAAATAAATTGTACGATTCCATGAAAGATAAGTTAATAATGAAATATTATTGGGCATTTGTAATGAGCAAATTACCGTATAGTTTTATATGAAAATGTAAAACTATACCATTCAAAGTAGTCTAGAACTTGGCCTGAATGTTCATACTGTTTTTTAAAGAGACTTTTATCCTCCTCCAGATGCTCCACAGTTTCCCTCTGTGTCAGTGAGTCCCTCTGCTGAGATAGTGGAGGGCAGTTCAGTGACTCTGAACTGCAGCAGTGATGCTAACCCAGCAGCTAATTATACCTGGTACAAGGAGAATGGACCTCTAAACCTTAATCCCTCAAATGCAGGAGCACAGCTCGTTCTCAGTTCAGTCAACTCCTCGGCCTCTGGAGAGTATTACTGTGAAGCTGAGAACACGCTGGGGAGAAGGACATCCAAACACATCTCTATAAATGTCAAATGTGAGTAAAACACCTATTATTTAAAAAGTGTATCTACCGACCTAAAAACCCAACATCCCCACTTTTTCCATTTTTTAGCCACTCAAATGTTTCGCTGAACTTTCCACATTCCTGCTCTGCATTTATGTGGTGTCGGACACATCGGAAGAATTAGCTTCCAATTGGAAAATACAGATGAACGTCTGCTCAAGTCGGAACAACAATTCAGAAACCCAACTTGCCGACTTAACGTCACATTTGTCATCATTCAGACTCAACCTACCTAAACTGACCGTTTCAACCTGTTAATCACGCACTTGGTTTGATCAACCCATCAAAACTACTTGGATAGGTTCAGGACACATTCAGTATGTTCACATGCTGTTAGAGATAGTCGATAAATTGTGTTAGTACGACTAAAACTGTAATAAATCAGTTCCTGTGGGGGCGCTGGAGTCCTATCGATGGCGGTCTCCATGCTGGAAATGCTGTCTCACCCTAACTTTCAGTCAACATAACAGGCTGAGAGCTGGAGCTGAGGTTTTAAACCTCTTGAGAAACCCTTATATGGCACCTGCTTGTCAATCAGATCAGCTATGCCTTCACCCCCAGTACAGTGTGTGCTGATTGAGACATGAGCTAAAAAGACATATTTGTTTTTTTGAACCAGGCTGTAAACATGTTCATCTCTGCTGTAAAAATGTCTTCTTTGAATGGGTGTGTATGTGACTTCCTGTGCTTCTGCAGCCAGCCTCTAGTGGACACTCGAAGAACTGCAGGATTTTACCCTTCAACATCTGCTTCATTTTTCAACAGTGGAGGTTTCTGCTTAGGACAGACTGATGATAAATATATCTGAACGCTTTGTTTTGGTCACCATTTCCCAGGGGGAGGGAAATCAGTGGCTGTTGCTGGAACAATCACGGTTGTTCTTCTGGTTATCGTGTTCCTCTCTGTCCTCGTGTGGATCAGGTGAGCTGCTTCGTTTCACTGAATCATTAAAAGTCAGTCATATCTAAAAAACATAATTCATCATACTTTTAAATTCTTCTCACAAGACAAAAGAGGGCTTCCAATGAACCGTCTGAGGCTGAAGAGAGACAAGAACACACGGAGCAGGTGAGAATAGTTCTGATTAATATCTTAGTACTAAATAAACGCTGATTCATTCAGACTGCTGTGTTACTCAGAGGTCGTTCATCCAGAAGAGTAAATGTGCTCGATATGGTCCGTCCAATAATCTGACCAAGCAAATATTTCACTCAGCCGACTGCTCAGAGCTGATCATCCTACAAGTACACAATCATTGCGTTAGTTTCTGCAGACATCATGAACAGTAGCTGCTGGTCATTAGAGAGCGCTAACACAGCCCACCCACTGCCTGGAAGGGGAATTTGTTAAAAATAAATACAATGCATACCATACATGAATTATTTAAAAGGGCAAAGTAAATATTATGTAGTTATTTAGATTTAAAATGTTGTACATGTCCAAAGTTACTGATTGGTGACATGTCTTTTATCTTGCTGTCTTTGAGTAAATTTATTATTTATACTTGCTGACGAGAAAGAACATTTCATATTTGTCCGATAGAAACAAATTCCTGAGGCTGTCTTTGAATTTTCTTCCTGTACTAAAACATGGACGTCGTCTCAGTGATGTCACCCATTGGTTTCTGAAGTGAAATGTTGAAGCTCACTGATGGTGGTTGCCATATTGGAAATGCTGTCTTTGAGTAAACCTAGTAACAAGCAAAAATCTGGAGCTGAGGCGGGTCTTATGCCTCCTGACAAACGGCTACAACACGCCCACCTGGGAGTCAACTCAGCCACGCCCCTAATTATGTTTAACTGTTAGCGTTCATAAAATAAAAATGGTTAAATCCCCCCCTTCTACACTGTGTGCCAACACTCAAAGTATTTTAATAACATCATCACCATAACTGCTGTTGCTGTGGCCTTTCCTATCTTGGTTGCGGTCCTCTGCTAGAATTCACTTTTTAAATGAAAAACCTCCACATGGTAAATATGCAGCTCAAAGTGATTTTGTTCACCTAATCAGGGACAACCAGAGGAGCAGGAAGACCTTCAGTATGCCAGCATACACTTCTCTAAAACCCAGGAGCCTCTGTACAGCAATACCAGACCAGCTCGGCCTCCCAGGAGAACGGAGCAGCAGGACGTCACTGAGTACGCTGCCGTCAAATTTACCAGGAACAGCACCGCCATGAGGTGAGCAGCTGAGAAAACATTAAACTCTCACTATAAGATGAAAGCTGTTTTCGCTCTTATCTTCCTCTGATGTGTTTGTACTTTAATCCTGTAATGGACGTGTTGGTAACTCAATTCTTTTAGTTAAACTTCATGTTGATCAATTTTCCCCTTCAGAACCAGAAGTAAAGAACCTGAAGAGGATCCAGCTGCTCTGTACAGCACCGTCAACAAAAGCTGATGACCTCGACAGGCACTGTGTTCACACTCTGTTTTAGATTTCATATATTTGAATGTATGCAGGTCGCTTCTGATTTTACAACACATGTCTTATGAACTGCTACTTAAAGATTATACCTTTGTAATGATTTTAACGGCCTGATAAATGTAACATAAAGCAGCCTCGTTTTTTACCTCCAATCTGTCAAATCTACCACACATGGGAAGTATTTCATGACTTAGACTGGGTGGTAAGTAGGGATGTGCACCACTGACAAAGGTTGGTTTGCAAAGGAGAGGGAGTGCTTTCTGATGGGGCCCCCTTTAGGGAGGTATCCTACTGTCATTGCAAAATTTGCACATTTTGAGCCACTGCTGTGGTTTTTTGTCAGCCCTTGGGGGACCCCTACTGGCCTGGGGGCCCAATCAGCTGCCTGCCTTGCATGTTGACAAACAGCTCCTCTGAATACCGTCGACAAAGACGCTCTTGGACTGATAAATAAAAGTCTTTGCAAGTATTCATGTACCTTTTTATATTAAATATATAATTTATATTTATCGTGTGACTCTTCAAATAGTCTTTGTGTAGATATTATTGCTAACTAGATCTTTGTGTAGTTGTTGTTTTGTCATCAGAGTCCGTAAAACATAATCTACAACTCTATTGTATTCTCATAATCCATCAGTGTGTGGATCACACTGTATGTTTGATTCTTAACTGTTTGTTACTTTTATCTCACATGTACCACAACATGTAACACACAGTGAGCCTGTGCCTCACAGGAGTGTTGACATTTGCTGAATTTCTTTTCTGTAATCTCTTGAACTTCCTCTTTTGCTCACTATCCGTCTGCGCCTCTTTTGTCTGAGTTGTGTGATTCCCTGTTTGAGTTCACTGACTGAATACAAACAGAAACATTTCATTTAAAACACTTTGAAATAAAGCACTGATATTTCTCAGGCTGTGTGAAATGACACCATAGAGGTTGTGTGTTTGCAATGCTTTGTTGTTGTTGTTGTTGTTGTTGTCGTCGTCTGTGCAACAGTGTGTGCACATCTAAAGTGACATGATGCAAAGAATCCGTGATGCAGGGAAACGTTGAGAGAAAGAGTCTTCTCTGTGCTCTCTGCAGAATGAGCACACACAAAATGATCAATGTCTGTAAAAACAGGAAGAGACATGTTTGGCTCTTTTTTTTTTCTCATTTTACTCTCTGTGGAAAGAAACTGTTTCTCAGTCTTGTTTGTTTTGATTGTCCTGTATCTCCTTTCAGAGGGGAGGTGTGAGAAGAGACATTGTCCAGGGTGGGTGGGGTCTTCTACCCTTGGAGCCGGCTGGTTTATACGTCACTGAAGGCTGGTAGTTTAGCCTCGATCACACGCTCTGCCGCCCTCACCACCAGCTGTAGGTCCTTCCTGTCCTCTGCTGTGCAGATGCTGAACTACACAGTGCAGCAGGAGGCTTCAGTTTATCAGCAGGGGTTGAGGGAGGTGAGCCTGTCTCAGCTTTCTGAGGAACTGGAGTCGGACATCATATATGCAGTTCTACTTATTCCAGAGTCCTTAAACATGAAGTGCAGAGCACATATGATGCATTATGTCTTCATTTATGACCCAGTTGTTGACCTAGATTGGATCTGACTTCTAGATTCATTTTGAGGTTTTATTTCCCTGAAAGAGACTTTACCAAGTCCACAAGAGAGACTCCCTGCCATTTCCAAAAACTGAATTTTTAAGAAGCTACTGCATCATTTGCATAAAAACAGTGAGAATCATTTCTTCATTTCATCTCAGGCGTTTACTGTATGTTGTGTGCTCATGCATAATAATTATAAAAAGAGGAAGAAAGCCGGCGTGGCTCTTCATCTGTTCAACACAAGTTCACTCACCACATATTTAAAAATGCGTCTTGAAAGACCACATCCTCATTTTAAGAAGAAGCCATTTTTATAGTGACGACCTCACACCAGTGTGTCTCATGGATGTGATGAACCTGTTGATTTAACAGAGACAAGAGGAGCAGCTATGAGTTTAACAGCAGCAGCGAGTGGATTTATCGTCTTCCTTCTCTCTGTGCCAGGTAACTTACTTCCACATTTATACTTCAAGGCAAAGAGCAGACTTTAGAAAGTCAGAGGAGATGTCATTTTAAGTTAAATACAAAAGTTTTCATCGGTGACGAGTTACGACATCAGAAATGTGCTTCTCTTCCTGTAATTCTAAGTGTTTACAGGAAGTTCAGCAGACTGTGTTTGAACGCTTATAACCTTCCTTTATAAACTTCAGAGATCATGCTCTAACTGAGCTGGAAGAGTTGTGTTGTGTTGGGTTTTGTATGAATGATCTGCAGTCCTCCAAACTGAACGTTAGCATGTGTTTGTGTGCATTCGTGTATTTAGAGGCTGTTTACTCTGTGACAGGAAATACAACATAAATATATCACATATGAGGTCTTTTTTTCTGAGCAGGATTTTAAAGGTGATTGAGAAAGATTATAGCAGCACTAATGTAAAAATATTCCTGTACTGATAGAAGCAATAGAGAATTATCAGCAGATGCACACCTTCTACCAGCTCTGCAGACCATTTTATGCCTTTCAGCTCATTGTTTTGGCTCTTTTGGTACACTTCAGGTACAAAGTACACAAAAAAACTTTAATGTAAAGAAACTAATATTTGCGGTAACCAGTGTTAATCTCGTTAACAATATAAATGACGAAAATATTCATTGACAAAGGTCTTTTTAAATTAGTCAACTATGACGATGACGAGCCGAAACTCCGCTATTTGACGATTTGATAAATAATATTACTTTATCATCGAATTGACGAAAATGTGATGAAACAAAAACTACATTACAAGTGACGATTATCCCGTACCCCCTCAGCTGTTCTAAAATCATTGTAAACCATAGCATACTCTGTGAAGCCCCGCCCCCTGCAGCTTCTGATAATAAAAATAAAAGCTAGCGTCTGATTTTGTTGACTAAAATATCTTCTATTTTCATCAACTAAAATGATGTGCAATTTTAGTCAGTGACTAATTGACTAAATTAAATCAATAACAAATGACTAATATCTGACTGAATATAAAGGACATTTTTGTCAGGAGACTATGACTAAATTAAAAAATGGTGTGAAGATTAACACTGGCGGTAACTACTAACGAACGAGTTACTTTCCAGATTCAATAACGCCGTTACAGTTACTGACAGTTAAAAGAACTTGTTACTTTATGTGAAACAGCCGACAACGAGCAGGCGAGGTTACGCTGACGTCAGCACAGCGGCATCCTGGGAGAAAGAACGTTGTGCGCTGTGATCCAACGTTACCGTGTTATATTCTAAGTTTGTTCAAAGTTGATTTTTTTTAAATGACAGCACTACTCCAGACAAACAGCCAACCTGACTTAAAACACTGACTGGTCCACGACCTGCAAGCCGGACTAGTAGACTGACAGACAGGTATGTTGTTGACAACGGGCTTCATATATAGGGGCGTGTCCAGACTTTTCTGACTCGTGTGGCCGGCCTGGGACCCCGGGTACTCCGGCTTCCTCCCACAGTCCAAAGAAATGCTCGTCAGGTTAACTGGTGACTCTAAATTGCATGTAGGTGTGAATGTGAGAGTGGCTGGTTGTCTGTCTCTATATGTCAGCCCTGTGATTGACTGTTGACCAGTCCAAGGTGTACCCCACCTCTCGCTCAATGACAGATGGGATTGGCTCCAGCCCCCTGCAACCCCTAACGGGAAAAGTGGTACAGATAATGGATGGATGGATTGGAGCGCACAAATCACTTGAGGCAAATTTATTTAGATGCAAAGGAAAAATGTTTGACGTTGAGTCGACATTGAGGAAGACACATTGCTCCAGTAGTTTCTTTGGATGCTGTTCAAGAGATGGAGTCGACTGAATAATGTTTTTTGGACGTCTAAGATCCTTCTCTGAGAGCACCGACCTCCATTTGTGGCTGAAGCAAAAGTTTCCTTCTTATTTAATACATATTGTTGAGACTGATTTCGACTCCTTTTTGTTATTGGTCGCTGATTACGAGGTGGTGCCCCAAAAGTAATTGATACATTTGTTTCTAGATATTCATTTTTAATAATCATGATTATTATTATTAATAATATATTGTTAATAACCAAACTGCAACATCAGTTTGAAAAGTTTGAAAATGCTGTCTCTCTCTTTATTATCTACCCATCACAGTTTTTGCTCACACCTCATTTCTCAGCAGATTCCATTCACACTCTGCTGTCGCCGCATCACGGACAGGAAACAACTCAGCAGAGCAGACAGTTTAGTTCTCATGTACTCCACTCTTCTAATATTTATTTATTTTACCTCCTGGTCACACAAAACAGTTTTAAACACAAATGTTCTCGACACTGAGACCCCTGGCTGCACCCTCTATATCATGTCTTTATCGTCTTTAATAGAGATCAGGTGTACGTCTTCAACTGTTGCTCCGCCTCTTTTCCCTTTTGCAGTAACCTCTATTAATAACAGATATCTGTATATTAATGCAGAGTCTGTACATGCATGACCATTTGGATATATGAAGTGTTCTGCTGTCTGGTTGGTGGTTGAGTAGTATTGACAAATGATGTTTGAACAGTCTAAGATTGTGTTCACACCTTGCATTGTCATCCCTGGGTGATCTTATAACAAGTGGACAATACCTTAGTACAGGTGTTCAAACTTTGCATGGACAGAATCTGTTGTTCTCCCAGGTTTTAAGTTGAGTGGGCGGTCCTAAATGCTGCAGTGGACGCATGAGTGTTTACACTATCAATCCAATGTGAACAAATGCATGCCACACCACGTCTGTATGTGGTCCGAGCTGTCAGAACTCAGCCCATCCTCAGGAGGCATTGGGGCGCGTTCACACCGAGCATTAAGGCTATCCACTTGTCATCAGATCACCAAAGACGGATATTAATGAAATGTGTGAAGAGCCTCTTTGGGCGTTTTCACATCTAGCCTGTTTGGTTCAGTTAAAGATATCTTGAGTCTGTAGCAAGTTTGTGCTGGTGTGAAAGCTGTCAATCAAACCCTGGTGCAGACCAAACAATCATATCCGGGTCGCTCGAAAAGGGGGGTACACTTATTTTTTGTGCTGTTTGTAGGAAAACAGGAAAAAATCTTCTTTTTTTATTAAATCAGCTACATTAGCCGTTAGCTCAGTGAATTATGGGTAGGATTGTTAGCCTTTAACGAGCACAACAGCAGCATGAAGAATCAGGGACAGTCATGTACTTGAGGACGTGCAGATTCTCATAGAGATTGGGTCAGAAGACTTTAAAAGCTCACAACTTTCGACAACAAATAAGAACATTGAAATCTACTCACTCTTTAGTCAGTGGCTCAGTGAAAAGGGGTTTCTGAGGTCTGCAAAAAAAACTATATAGAAAGCAATGACCAGAGCCAACGTAATATTTGTAAATCACGTAGTTGTCTGTCTATTTTGAAATTGTAAAGTTTCTTCAGAGCAGCCACAGCCAGGAAGGAGTAGTAGGACTAGTCTTTGTTTACTTCCTGGATTTCTCCATCAAAAATTTTGACTTAGAGATCGTATTCCTCGCAAATCAAACATATCGGTCCGCTTGTAAATGTCCACATGTGAACACAGAACAAACCTGATGTATTTATGTGACAATGGAACAAACTGGTCCACGATTCAGACCAGAGCAAACGAACTCTAGGGGCCTGATTTACTAAAGGTTTGTGTGTCTTAAAACGTGTGCAAACTTGATACCACCAGCAAAAAAAGTATTATCTGATCTACTAACGGCGCGCAGTGAGGATTGAATCTTTCATATGAACAAAACACGCATTGTCCATTTAGTACGTTTGCCTTAATTAATATTCAATATGGGGCGTTTCTGTCCTAGAAAGGAGAAAATGTAAACAAGTTAAGTTAGTACACGCATTGTGATTTACCAAGCAGACAAAAACTGAGGTGATTGTGACGGTGTCTGAATTTAACACCTTGTGTTTACATGTTTCAAATAGCATGCATTTATTTTTTAATTTGATTCAATATTCGAAATGTTAAGGAAGAGAAACACCGTGATTAAACTACAGGCTGTTGTTGCCAAAGAAAACTGAACATCCACAGCCTCTGCATTCTATAGAATTTCAACATTGATATTTATGTCTTCCTATTTCCCTCTTTTCGCCAACATTATATTTTAAACTTGGATTTTCCTTTTTCTCGGGCTGCGCGTCTCTTCCCCAGCTCGCCCCTTCGGTGCGCTCCTCTCCATAATGCACTCGTCTCCTCCCTCTAAAGCTGCTGCTACTCTGTATGACGCTTGGATTGGGGTACCTACCCACTGTTTGTACCCCCGTCTTCGATACCTCTCTCCAGGGCATTTATGTCCGATCAGACACAGCGCTGACCAGCTGTCTGGTGCGAGTGTAGAGCACACGGTCCACAGAGGACACAGCTCACACCTCCTGCGCAATGTATGACACTTCATTCTTAAGATCAAGGGAAGAAAAGAGAGGCCCTGTTTAATGCAGAGGTTTTCTTATAACCAAAATCTTCTTTGTAATATTCAGATTTATCTCTTATAACTCAAAAATACTGTACGTTCATTGACCTCTTCCACTGATACCTATTTTGCGCTTGCAGTCGTCCTGCTTTCCGTCCAAACTCTCCGTGACGTAAACCAGTAGAACACGCAAAAGCCTAACTTAAATAGTACCGCCTGCACAAGGTTTGCACCTGGTGTCGTTCACGCAAATCTTCTTAGTAGATCACCCGCAAATCGCCCACTAACCACACGTGCAAATTTTTGGAGTAAACACGCAATTTAGTACTCTTTACTTGGGAGCTTAGTAAATCTGGCCCTAGGTGTGAAAACATTTGGCTCCAATAAGTAGAACAGTCGATGTGGAGAGAAAAGACAAGGAACAGAACGGTCAAGATGTGATCTTCTGCTGTCATTAAACATCAAGAAGTATGCTTTTTCACAATAAGTATTTTTGCTGAAGTGAGGACAACAATCTGATCATAGATGTCGTCTCTGAACTCTTCATACTTATGACTTTAATTATTAAACAGACTGTAAATAGTAACTTCTGCACAAAGAGACTTGACCTTTTCTACTTTATTAGGATAGCTGCTAGCTTTGTCTCACTCTGACATCAGGTGTAGTCGTACTAGTTGAAGCACCTCCACTATGAATGAAGGTTTGACTCATGATGCTGCTCTTACTGTAACTGTGGTTCTTGATGTGCTCTATTTTACAGTGATTCAGGGTCAGGCTGGCTGGGGAGTGACTTACTCCTCTACTGAAGTCTGTGCCTTAAGAGGATCAACAGTCGTACTAAGGTGCACCTACAGCTACCCATCGCGATTCAAATATCAGTCTATTACAGTTCAGAAGTCCTTCTGGTTTACTGAAGTCCAGGATGGAGAACCTGTAGATCTGCAAACAGACTCACAGTACACAGGTCGTGTGACCTACAGCTCTAAATCGAAGGACTCCACTCTGACAATCACAAATGTGGGAAATAGTGACTCAGCTGTTTACAAGTTCAGGTTCATAACAACCCATCAAGATGGAAAATATATTGGTGATCCCGGAGTCACTTTGTCCCTCACAGGTAATGTTTTCATTCATTTGTTGATTATTTTAAAAACAATAAAACAACAATATCAATGTCTTCTTTTATATTTGTGCATATGAATATAGACAGTGTTGTCTTAAATTTCCTCTCTGTTCTCTCTCCACACAACCAGATCTTCATGTGAAGGTGGGCACATCTAGATATTCTTCTTCTTGGGCAGATCTGACGTGTGTCAGCAGTTGTACTCTCCCTCCTCATTCCTCCTACATTTGGTTCAAGAATGGAGAGAAAATCCCCAGAAAAACATCCTTGACTTACTCAGACTACTTTGAATATGCAGACAGCTATTCCTGTGCTTTACAGGAACACCAGGATTTCCCCTCTCCTCCAGTGTGTGAGTTAACTTCACAATCTGCTTCGAACAAAACAACATCTGGTGGTGGAGACGTGTAACTACTTGTTTTTTTCCTCTTGTGAGTTTTTACTCTGTTTTAAATTACTTGTTTAATTTTCCAGGTGTTCGTGGTGAAACCTGTAACAGAGTGAAGTACGATGTCAGAACCATCTGTGCACCCAAAGGCTCATCAGTGGACATTTATTGTACTTACAACGGTCATGAAGCGGTCACTTCAAAGTTCTGGTTCAGTCCTGAACATAGTCAGCATTGGTATCAGTCAAATCGTGTTCAGGTCTCTGAAAGAGAGAGTGGACGCTCCACTCTGAGAATCTCTGACCTGAGAGAGAGCGATTCAGCCCAGCATCGTTTCAAATTTATAACAAGAAGCTTTGAATGGAGGAGCAGTTTACCTGGAACAACTCTGACTGTCACAGGTACTAATGAACGCAGAGCCATGGAGACACACAAACACAGAACCTGAACTCATCACTATCAGTTTGTACTCACTGTTTTATATGAACAAACAGGTCATGCTTGTGTGTTAATGATAAGAGAGCCTTTGTGATGAATGTCACCACTCAGCGTCTTTTACTTTAGAGCAGTGGTTCTCAACTGGTGGGTCGGGACCACAAAGTGGGTCGCAGAGCCGTTTTCAGTGGGTTGTGAATTTGTGTTTGGAAACATAAAGTGTGCCAAAAAGTCTATGAGTGCTTTAAACCTGTTTTGTACCATCTGAGGTCCAAACTGCACAACATTTAAATACATCTCATTGGTTGACAAATATCAGATAATTTGGTTTACACTTCCTCATAGTTGATAGTCGGTCCTGAGGCGAGACCAGTTGAGAACCAACGATTTAGAGCAATCCAACTTTTTAGCAGCTTCTCTGAGTTTTTTAGTTTCAAATCTTTGAACTCTTCAGATAGAAGCTTTTGTCCTTTACTTTTCTTTCTTTGGAAAACAATTTTTATTTGAAGAGCCCTAATTCTTAACAAACGTTACCTAAAGACAATCTGAAGAAGGGAAGCTTGTTTAGGCTCGGTTTTACACCAAGCTGTAAAGTATTGACAGTGTTGTCTTAAATTTCCTCTCTGTTCTCTCTCCACACATCCAGATCTTCATGTGAAGGTGGACACATCTAGATATTCTTTTTCTTCTTCTCGGGCAGATCTGACGTGTGTCAGCAGTTGTACTCATTCCTCCTACATTTGGTTCAAGAATGGAGAGAAAATCCCCAGAAAAACATCCTCGAGTTACTCAGACTACTTTAATAATGCAGACAGCTATTCCTGTGCTTTACAGGAACACCAGGATTTCCCCTCTCCTCCAGTGTGTGAGTTAACTTCACAATCTGCTTCGAACAAAACAACATCTGGTGGAGGAGACGTGTAACTACTTGTTTTTTTTCTCTTGTGAATACTCACCTACTCTGTTTTAAATTACTTGTTTAATTTTCCAGGTGTTCATGATGAAACCTGTAACAGAGTGAAATACGATGTCAGAACCATCTGTGCACCCAAAGGCTCATCAGTGGACATTTATTGTACTTACAACGGTCATGAAGCGGTCACTTCAAAGTTCTGGTTCAGTCCTGAACATAGTCAGCATTGGTATCAGTCAAATCGTGTTCAGGTCTCTGAAAGAGAGAGAGGACGCTCCACTCTGAGAATCTCTGACCTGAGAGAGAGCGATTCAGCCCAGCATCGTTTCAACTTTACAACAAGAAGCTTTGAATGGAGGAGCAGTTTACCTGGAACAACTCTGACTGTCACAGGTACTAATGAACGCAGAGCCATGGAGACACACAAACACAGAACCTGAACTCATCACTATCAGTTTGTACTCACTGTTTTATATGAACAAACAGGTCATGCTTGTGTGTTAATGATAAGAGAGCCTTTGTGATGAATGTCACCACTCAGCGTCTTTTACTTTAGAGCAGAGGTTCTCAACTGGTGGGTCGGGACCACAAAGTGGGTCGCAGAGCCGTTTTCAGTGGGTTGTGAATTTGTGTTTGGAAACATAAAGTGTGCCAAAAAGTCTATGAGTGCTTCAAACATGTTTTGTACCATCTGAGGTCCAAACTGCACAACATTTAAATACATCTCATTGGTTGACAAATATCAGGTAATTTGGTTTACACTTCCTCATAGTTGATATTCGGTCCTGAGGCGAGACCAGTTGAGAACCAACGATTTAGAGCAATCCAACTTTTTAGCAGCTTCTCTGAGTTTTTTAGTTTTAAATCTTTGAACTCTTCAGGTAGAAGCTTTTGTCCTTTTTTTTTCTTTCTTTGGAAAACAATTTTTATTTGAAGAGCCCTAATTCTTAACAAACGTTACCTAAAGACAATCTGAAGAAGGGAAGCTTGTTTAGGCTCGGTTTTACACCAAGCTGTAAAGTATTGACAGTGTTGTCTTAAATTTCCTCTCTGTTCTCTCTCCACACATCCAGATCTTCATGTGAAGGTGGACACATCTAGATATTCTTTTTCTTCTTCTCGGGCAGATCTGACGTGTGTCAGCAGTTGTACTCATTCCTCCTACATTTGGTTCAAGAATGGAGAGAAAATCCCCAGAAAAACATCCTCGACTTACTCAGACTACTTTGAATATGCAGACAGCTATTCCTGTGCTTTAGAGGAACACCAGGATTTCCCCTCTCCTCCAGTGTGTGAGTTAACTTCACAATCTGCTTCGAACAAAACAACATCTGGTGGTGGAGACGTGTAACTACTTGTTTTTTTCCTCTTGTGAGTTTTTACTCTGTTTTAAATTACTTGTTTAATTTTCCAGGTGTTCATGATGAAACCTGTAACAGAGTGAAGTACGATGTCAGAACCATCTGTGCACCCAAAGGCTCATCAGTGGACATTTATTGTACTTACAACGGTCATGAAGCGGTCACTTCAAAGTTCTGGTTCAGTCCTGAACATAGTCAGCATTGGTATCAGTCAAATCGTGTTCAGGTCTCTGAAAGAGAGAGAGGACGCTCCACTCTGAGAATCTCTGACCTGAGAGAGAGCGATTCAGCCCAGCATCGTTTCAAATTTACAACAAGAAGCTTTGAATGGAGGAGCAGTTTACCTGGAACAACTCTGACTGTCACAGGTACTAATGAACGCAGAGCCATGGAGACACACAAACACAGAACCTGAACTCATCACTATCAGTTTGTACTCACTGTTTTATATGAACAAACAGGTCATGCTTGTGTGTTAATGATAAGAGAGTCTTTGTGATAAATGTCACCACTCAGCGTCTTTTACTTTAGAGCAGAGGTTCTCAACTGGTGGGTCGGGACCACAAAGTGGGTCGCAGAGCCGTTTTCAGTGGGTTGTGAATTTGTGTTTGGAAACATAAAGTGTGCCAAAAAGTCTATGAGTGCTTTAAACATGTTTTGTACCATCTGAGGTCCAAACTGCACAACATTTAAATACATCTCATTGGTTGACAAATATCAGATAATTTGGTTTACACTTCCTCATAGTTGATAGTCGGTCCTGAGGTGAGACCAGTTGAGAACCAACGATTTAGAGCAATCCAACTTTTTAGCAGCTTCTCTGAGTTTTTTAGTTTCAAATCTTTGAACTCTTCAGGTAGAAGCTTTTGTCCTTTTCTTTTCTTTGGAAACCAATTTTTATTTGAAGAGCCCTAATTCTTAACAAACGTTACCTAAAGACAATCTGAAGAGGGGAAGCTTGTTTAGGCTCGGTTTTACACCAAGCTGTAAAGTATGTCAGACAGAAATGATCATAATACTCTTGCTGTTGTTTATGTTCTTCTGTGTTTGGTTTAGTTTGCTTTGTTCTTGCCTTTGTTGTTTGTCACAGTACTTTTAAACCTGTGTTTTTAAAGGTGCTATATAAATAAAGTTATTATTATTATTATTATTATTATTATTATCATTATTATTATAGAAAAGACGCCTAATTTGTGTGCGCTGACTGAGTCAGACCAAAAAAAGGCATTTTAATCCAAGTTCTCTGTTGGAGCTTTTGTCAGAATAAAGGCTGTGTGGTCACAGACTCTTAGTTTTCTTGCTTTGACTTCTAGATATTGTGGAAGTTCAAATGATGTGCATCTAAATCTAATCTCTCTCTTTTTAGAACAGAGACAATTCACTTTTTTTCCTCCATATCCAGCGTTACAGGTTCAGGTTAAAAGGATAAGAGCCGATCAGCATTCCATTGAGGTGGAGATGACGTGTCACAGCAACTGCAGTGAAGTCGGTCGTCTCTCATACGTCTGGTTCAGCAACAAACAGAAAATAACCAGAGCTGTGACTTCTACCTATAAAGGCTCGTTTTCTCTTGAGGATGAAATCTCCTGTGCCTTAAACGGACATGATCGATTCCCCTCTCCTTCAGTGTGTGAGTAAACTTGACTAAATCACAAAACACACTTAAAGACTAACGCCACAGCACACTTACACTTTAAGTTCCCTTAAAACCCTGCTGGAATCTTATAGATTTAAAAGTCCAATGTGTAAAATATAAAAGCCAGCTCTCTCCAATGTTTAGAATTTGGACTGCAGTACCCATTTTAAACACTAGGTGTCAGAGCTACATACTGCTCCTTTAACTCTGTTTACAAATGAGTAATATTAAACTGCTCGGTAACAGTTTTTAAATGATCACAACAGAGTTAAAACAGAATCTGAGTACAAAAGCAACTAAAGATTAAGCTTCAGTCTCGTGAAGATATCAGTGATGAAGCAAAAGCTAAAACGATTAACACATATTCAATGTTTAAGAAAGAGACTCCTCAAAATAACCTGGAAGCTCACAGCCTTAGTTTGTTATGTATATTGAACAGAGTTGATGACAAGACAAAAAAAGAAGTAAAACTCGAGCTCCATGGTCAGCACTTTACAGTCACTGTGACAGAAAGATGAATCAAAAAGGAACATAAAGACATCTAGATAAAAATGAACATGTATCTATGATCAAATGTTCTTATCTTTGAGTAATGTCTCCTGATGTCTTCCTCAGATGCTCCAAAGCTTCCCTCTGTGTCAGTGAGTCCCTCTGCTGAGATAGTGGAGAACAGTACTGTGACTCTGACCTGTAGCAGTGATGCTAACCCAGCAGCTAATTATACCTGGTACAAGAAGAATGGGAACCCAGACTTTCAACCTCTCAGTAAAGGACCAGAGCTCGTCTTCAGCTCCGTCCAGTCGTCTGACTCTGGAGAGTTTTACTGTGCGGCTGAGAACGATCTGGGGAGGAGAACATCTGAACACTTTATCTCTGATGTGAAATGTGAGTGAAAAATGACAAACAGTTTTTATCTCTCCTGTCTCTATGGGAGAAGATTGTACTCAGCTTTCACGTTAGAAATTCATTCACACTTAGCTTCAATCCACTGAGCTAGAACTGGGGAGTTTTGTCACATAGGCTTACTGTACGTATGTTTCAGACAATCATCAGCTAAAATGTTGCTACACAACGTTATTCAGTTTATGATTTAATTACTCTGTGCTATGGTGGTAGCATACCTCAACATAGAATATTTACTACTAACTTATCTTCTCCAGATGCTCCAAAGCTTCTCTCTGTGTCAGTGAGTCCCTCTGCTGAGATAGTGGAGGGCAGTTCAGTGACTCTGACCTGTAGCAGTGATGCTAGCCCAGCAGCTACTTTTAAATGGTACAAGAAGAACCAATCAGCAGCTCAGGGACGAAAAGGCATTTATTATTTTACATCCATTAGCCCTGAGGACAGAGGGATGTACTACTGCACATCTGAGAATCACTATGGACGGATCAACTCTTCAACTCTATTTGTAGATGTCCAGTGAAAGCGCAAAAGTCAACACTTCATATTTTGTATTCTATTCAGACAAAGTTCCTTCGGCCAATTTTCCTTGGGCTAAAGCTTAAAGCCACATACTAACTCTTAACACATAATTTCTTAATAATGTAGTCGGTAGAGCATCTTGGTACAATGCTCCATGGGAAAATGTAACATTAATTAATTGATTAATGAATTATTAAATTTGAAAATCTTGATGAACTGATGTACATTCTATAATTTGTAAAGTAACAACAGTTAATAGAAAACAAATCCATCAACCCACTGAGGGCTGGATTCTAAATCACCAAAATCAAAATTTTAAAAATTGGCTGATCCGACTTGGGTGAATTTGATCACAGCAGCTCTAATGTGACTCAGGACTGCCTGTATTCCCCACTGCCTGTATTTACTCACAACAAGATCTGGACAAGATCCTCATGAGTCAGCAGATGGTGTCCTTGGAGGTCTCCTCCTAGACCTGGATCAGGGCATCAGTGAGCTCCTGATTCCTAATGTCCCAAAGGTTCTTAGTTGGATTTAGGTCAGGGGAGCAATAGCAGCAGTCAATGGCATCAAGGCCTTCATTATCCAGGAACAGCCTGCTGGCCATATGAGGTCAGGCATTTTCCTGCACCAGGAGGAACACAGGGCAAACTGCACAAGCGCAAGGTCTGACAATTGCTCAGAGGATTTCATCCCGGTACATACCAGCAGTCAGGGTTGGCTGTGAGGGGCTGTCATGTCTACCCAGACCATCACTGACCCACCCCAGATGCTGGGCGATGCTACAGGCAGTATTACATTCATCACAACGTCTCCAGATTCTTTCATGCCTGTCTCCTGTGTTCAATGTGAACCTGCTCAAATCTGTAAAAAGAACGGGCCACCAATGGTGGACCTTGCAATTCTGGTGATATCTCTAAGACGTGCCAATCAAGCTGCATGATGCAGGGCTGTGAGCACAGGTCCCGCCAAAAATTAGAAGATGCATGCGGAAGGAAAAGGACATCAGTGGCCAAGTGAAATGTACAGTTGATTAATAGCCTACATGTCACCTTTATAGATGTAACAATGGCCTTTTGACTCTTGGCAAGATTTCTAAAGGAGGAGGATTACATATTTACAACTTGTGGCATCAAAATGATTCATAATTTGTTTTTACTATTACTTCAAACTAATGGCAGCCAATGCCTTAAAATGATTTGGTTCATAAAGATTCATGAATTGTTCTCTTTTGTCAACCAGATGCTCCAAGGTTTTCCTCTGTGTCAGCGAGTCCCTCTGCTGAGATAGTGGAGGGCAGTTCAGTGACTCTGACCTGTAGCAGTGATGCTAACCCAGCAGCTAATTATACCTGGTACAAGGAGAACCAAACACTGCTTCAAGGACAAGTTGGCATTTATTCTTTCACCTCTATCAGCTCCAAGGACAGCGGGATCTACTTCTGCAGCTCTAACAATAAGTTTGGGCAGAGAAACTCCACAGGATTACATGTAGATGTTCAGTGTAAGTGATTACAATCACATCAACACTGAGCGTACTTTAGTACAGTCAGTCGATTTAAGGTGGTAGAAAAGATGTGCTGTTGTCCAGCTGCATTAACAATTTCATTTCATTTCATATTTGATTTATTTGCTCAATTCAGTGTATGGTTTCAACACCATATATACACAACAAAAAATATTTTCTCATAATGCTGAAACACTGTTCATGAGCAAACAGGAGCAGGAAGAAGAACACTTATAATACCTGCCCCCCCTTTTCCTAATAACACAAGATAGTGTTTAACAGAATATGATGACTAACCTGTTGTTTTCTCTTTCTCTCACAAAACAAAAAATAGATCAAAAATATAGAAACAATCAAATACAATCAGTTAGATTAACTCAATACATTCATAATTTCCCAGAACCTTTTCTTTATACATTCTTTTAAATTGAATGATACTTGAGCAGAGTTTTAAATGATTATAGAGAGAATTTAACTCCATTTACTGAGATACACATTTGTTTTAATGTAGTGCGTGCAAATGGACTTTTAAAATTAAATCTCCGTCTATGATCCTCCTCATTAGATGTAAATACAAACAAATTCTGTACATTTTCTGGTGATGATCTATTTCTAGCTTTAAACATGACTAATAATGTTTTCAAGTGAACTAGATCCTGAAATTTCAACACGTGAGCTTATAAACAGTCTGTTAGTATGTTCTCTAACGTTCACTTTGTTCATAAGTCTGATCGCTCTTTTCTGGAACACAAACAAACAATTGTTTAAACAAGAGTTGTAAATATTCTCAATCCTGTCTTAATAGTACAACCACATGCTTTTAGTAGTTTAAAGAGGTCACTGTATTACCTCCTCATCTATATGCTGGTCACAGGGAGATACTTCCCGAAAGAAAGTACACAGAACAAGCGAATGAGTATTGTGTTCAGTTCTGCACAAATTACCTTCCAAAGTTGAGCCAAATAGACTGCCTGAATTATATACTTCTACTATAAATCTTCCACCATCAGAAACTTAAAACAGAAACCTATTTTTTTCTTTTGCCTTTACTGTTGTGTTATTCTGCATGTTTTCCTCCAGATGCTCCAAAGCTTCCCTCTGTGTCAGTGAGTCCCTCTGCTGAGATAATGGAGGGCAGTTCAATGAATCTGACCTGTAGCAGTGATGCTAACCCAGCAGCTAATTACACCTGGTACAAGGAGGATGAACTCACCATGATAGCGTCAGGACAGATCCTCACTATCAAAGACATTAAGTCTGAACACAGTGGGAATTATTACTGTCAAGCCCACAATAGTAGAGGACTCCGTAACTCCACCTTTCATTCGATTGTTGTTTCAGGTAAGTCGTGCTTTTAACCTGAATTCACATGATTTATGTCCACATTACATTAAAGGCTTAATATGTGATTTTTCACACGTAAATGTAGAAATCAATTATATCCTCTGAAAATAACTCTGTGAGTCATGACTGTCTACAATGGGTGTAACACCTGAGTCCCACTGTCTGTGATGTTTTCAGAGTTTTCAGAGTCCTATCTTCAGTTTGTTTACATCGCCAGGACGGCCGGCTGACTCCTCCCCTCGTGTATAAAAGTTGTTTAATTGAGGGACTAGAGAAAAGAAGAATAACATACTGTACTCACTGCTTAATTGAATGTCACGTAAGCGCTTCTAGATGACGGTCATTTCGGGTAAATTTACATAGATAGATGTAGATGAAGATACGAGCATAATAAAGATCGCTAGCTTTAGCATGCTAACACAACAATGCAGCGCAAGTTGTTTTGGTTTCATGCTGGTGCTCAAGGGCGACATCTGCTGGATCAAAAAAATCGCATATAAGGCCTTTAAACAGCCAGTCTCAATAACAGTACAACCCTGCTTGGTGTCACTGCACATTTTATTCCTGTAAACTTAATCTATCCATCTTAAAGGCTCGGCGACAACTATATTGCAAGATAGATTCCTTTGCCAATCAATATACTGTATGATGCGGTCTGAGTTCACGGTTAGCGAGCTTGTGTTGTATTAAAACTGTTACTGTTATCTCATGGATACACTGCTGTGCTCATAAACAAGACCTTTAAACTATTTAATCCCTTCAAACTGAGCACCAAGATGTTCCCAACCCAAAGGATGCAACCCACCCTTTTGCAGCAGAGTACCCTGTCCACTGACTAGGACATACAGACGTTCAACTTTACAATCTGCTATCATATGGAGCGTTCACACATGCACAAAACTCCTATAAACTTCCTGAAATTTCAGGTGAGCTTCACGTGAGAATGAATATATATATTCCGCGATATCCGTCTCATTTTTCATCTCATGGATACACTGCTGTGCTCATAAACAAGACCTTTAAACTATTTAATTTGTTCCTCTTCAATATGAGAGATAGGAGCTTTGAGCGCAGGAAAATAGCACCATGAACACATTACCCACCACCACCCAAAAGGAGGCAGCAGAGGGAGACCTCCCATGAACTGAGACATAAAGAGCAAGTCGTGCAGTGTCACTGACCCAAACAACATGTAATCCTGTGATCATTTATCAGTTATTGAATGAATTCTCTGTTTCTCAGGTTCAATGAAATCAGTAGCTGCTGGATCAATCACTGCTCTTTTTCTGGTTATCATTTTCCTCATCATCATCTTCCTATACATAAGGTGAGCAGAGGGATTTATCCATGAACAGAGCTTCAGTACAGTCTTTTTACTATTTCATCCATTCTTTTTTTCTTCATATATTTTATGTATCAAGAAGAAAGAGATCCAACAAGCCTGAAGAGAGAACAGACAACGGAGGACAGGTATAAAGACAAGATCAGGTCTCATTGTTCGATGGTTTTTGGCTTTGATAACAAGATGCTTCTAAAATGTTTGCCTGATGAAGTCTTAAAGTCACTCCAAGTGCTTCTTAGAAAACCTTCTTACCCACGTAATGCTATATTTACTCTTCAGCTTCAGGTGGCTTCAGTCGGTGAAAACTCTTCGTCTTCAGCACAAAGAAAACCAGCTGAGGTGCAGGAAGAACTTTGTTATGCCTCTGTGACCTTCTCTAAAAACCAGGAAGATCCTCTCTACTCTAACATTTTGCAAGCCCCGCAAAACAGACCGAGACAAAGACCAAAACAACCCAAGAAGGAGGAGGAGGAAGATTATGAAGATGTGGAATACACGATGGTCAAATTTGAGAGAGCTAGTGCGTCCACAGAGTGAGTCTGTGTTTAAAGTTGTATTTGCTGCACAAGGTTTAAAGGAAGAATGTGCGACTATTTACACATAAACAGTATATCCTGTGTAAATGTGTCTCTGAGTCCTGACTGTCTACAATGAGGGAGAAGCTCGAGTCCCGCTGGCTGTGTTGTTGTCAGAGCCGTGTTTACATGGACGGGACGGCCGGCTCCTCCCCTTGTGTATAAAAGCTGTTTTAGTCAAGAACTAGAGAGAAGAAGAAGAACATACTCACTGATTATTTGAACGTCATGTATGTGTTTTTAGATCACGGTCATGCCGTTTAAATTTACATTCAATGTGAAGCTAACTAAAGAGCGCTAACATTAGCATGCTAACACAACAATGCAGGACACAGGTGATTGCAGCTCAAGAACAATTTAGTACACCGCTTGCGATTGACTCCTTAGTGCAAACGCCAGGTGTGAGGGTTTGGAGGTGTGTCTCTGGAGGAGAGCGGAGGCTTCAGTGTGGTGGAGGTGCTCAAGGGCGACATCTACTGGATCAAAAAGTCACACATTCTTCCTTTAAAGGAGTGATTTGACTGTTGATTTGAAAACAGTGAAATCGATGTCCGTTTTTTTTTTTTTGTGCTTTTGGGTGCCAGCATCATCAGCATGCTGTATTAAGGTCAGATCTCTTTCTCCCACTCTATTATATTTTTTTTCCATATTTCCCTTATTCCTGCTCTGTTAGATGTAGTTGTGTGTGTGTGTGTGTGTGTGTGGACGGATCCTGGAAATGGACAAACTATCGCGATCGTTTTTTGCTTTATTGTGGGGAGTTGGAAAGAATCAGTAGGGGTTCATACAGGGAGCAAAGCAAGCCCAAACAAGCAACTGCACTTTAGAAAACAAGCCCAAAAACCTGCAACTCGCGACTGACGATATTTGCAATCGACTTCACAGAAAAACAAGCCCAAAGTCGTTTATAACAAGCGGACCTGGCAACACTGATCTGTGTGGGGTTTCAACCCATTCTTAACATGATGATGATTTTTAGTTTTTCAGTCTCTAACTATTGTTTTTAATTCACAGGTCAAGAAGTCCGGAGGTTGTGGAGGATCAATCTGCACTGTACAGCACGGTCACTAAGAAACCACGAGTATGACCAAAGCGTTAATGAGTGAGGGTTCTGTTACCTCACAGTGTTGAAGCAAATATTAAAGTACATTTCTCTGGACCGATTCAGTCAATGATTCGATATAAAACACAAAAACAAACATGGTGTCTTCACCTTCCATCATAAACATTTACAAGTTTGCTTTAGGGGACTGTCTTTGCTTGTTTTTTATACCTTGCCGTATTTTACATTTCTATGAAGTCCCTTGCTATGCTTCTTTTAAAAATGCTTAATAAAAGGAATCTACACGTCCAGGATCTGTACTGTTGGGGCCATAATGTATTTATGGTTAAAGATTGCAAAAGAGCCAAACATTAAGACAGAAAAAAATGTGCTGTTACATTATTGTTTAATTGTGCTTATGTTGGTTTTAGCTCATGTTCCCCCCTCACACACACACACACACACACCACCAGTTTAAAAAAAATCAGTGCTCAAGCTGACGTGTTAAACTGCTGATTACAGTCATTTACTTCAAATCACTGGTTATATCTAACAATGTATTAATATGCCCTACTTTTTTTTTCTTATGTAAAAAGTTGTTTAAATGCTGATGTCACAAATCCTTGAGCCTGAGGATTTTTTCACACTTTTCTCACTCCCTGGTTCTCACTTTTGCGTTCTCTTTTTGTTTCTTGACGATGAATATAGGCTACCTACTGCTCTCTGATCCTGGCACGTTTTAATTCATGGTGTCATGTAAACCCATGCGGGCTGGGCATAAAAATGTATGTATGACACAATAAAAAAACTTCAAACTTCCTCAGCCAATACATTCAGATCCCAAGCTGTAAGGGTTTGAAAAGAGTTTTAAATGACTAAGATCTCATGTTGCCTTAAATCTTGTGTTCTGCCTGGTCAATAAGTCATAACCTAAAACAGTCCGACACACTGCCTTGTGAAGATTAAAAAAGCCTTTAATATATCGTCCAAAGCAACAAGTAACTGTTGGATTAAAAACCCCGTTCTGTTTATAGTTCAGTGTGCGCTGTCTTCAGATGTTTCAACTATTTTACTCCACAGGAAAACCACGCTGACATCACTTCCTTACTTAAATAAACTGTCTTTTCATTTTTTTTTAAATGTGTTCCATCTGTGTCTGCGTCACTTCTGTGAAACTCGTATTACACAAGCAGTGAAACTTCCTCTTTTCATGGACTTAACAGAAGTGTCTAAATGTGTTGTCTTATAATACAACCCGATGTGAATGCAAAGAGATCTGACGTAGAAGAAGAGAACTCATGAATCTGATTTTTTTTTGGTAGACACAGTTTGAGTCATGAATCCTGTTTTGCTGCGTTTTGATGAGCTGCTGAACCTCTACAAGCTCTAATGTCTCGTAGGATCTCGTTGGTGTGGGCGGCCTGCTGGATGTCCCTATCCTTCTTCCTGCATCTTATCCCATCTCCCCCTATCCCATTTCTCAAGCTTCACAGTTTTATAACTTTGTTGCTCATGATGATTTAACGTTGGGTTTATTTAACCTTTTTTTTAACAAGTTGAGATCAAGCTCTCTTACACAAGGGGGACCTGGCCAAGATTGCAGCAGCACAGGTCATTATAGATATGATATTTGTTATAAATTGGTGCTATACAAATAAAGATTGATTGATTGACATGTGGTAGGTGAATTAAGTTTATTCCCTTTAAAAACCCTTGAATGCATGTCATTTTAATTTAAGTGTCAGAAACAAACATGGTTTTTTGGATGACAGATGTAGAAAAAGGCAGATTTAGAAAGAGGATCTATCTAAGGTTTTCAATGAGATGCAACTAAAAATAAATGTTCATTAGTTTTTCAGTCACTCCCACATTTGTTTCTTCCTCTTTTTTGATTTCTTCCAAATCTGTTCACCATGTAGTCATCAGTGTCTTAGCTCACTGTAGAGGAACAACAAGAGGAACAACACATCTCTTTGATGTGGACACACTGAACTGGACTTCTCTCACACACACATTCAAACATCGGGGGGATGCAGCAGATGGAGATAGATTATATTAATGAGCGGCCACGTGCTCATCAGAAACACAGCGTGGATGTAAACCAAACAGGTAAGGAAAATCCCTTCATGTAATGTGAAGGGCATTTTTCTTCAGCTCAGTGTTGTTTTTACATGAAACTCTACACAGTGAGACTTTAACTTTAGAGACGACATCCTTCATCGTCCAATAGGGCCGTTTTATTGTAACTGTAAATATAATGTTTAAGCTGAAGGACGGGTTGTTCACTTCCTCGTTAAGCTGCTCTTACAAACAGAGCGCTCTGATGGTCGGCTCTAAATCAGACAGAATAGCCTGTAGCGGCTGGTCTTGAATGTGATCCCACAGCAGACTTTGATGTGATGATCACAGACGGACAGCAGGTGATGATAGAAGAGAGACAGCTGCAGCTGATGAGAGCTGAACAGTGCAGACACTACACTGCATCAGCTGTTTCTGAAAATGTCAACATCACCATTGACGATGAGCCTGTGAGAACATATGTGGCATAAATAAAGAGTCAAACATGCCTCTTCCTGTTCTCACAGACGTTGACTGTTTTGTGTGTGTGCTCATTCTGCAGAGAGAAGACTCTGTCGGCTTCTTCTCCTGAGCTTTGCTGTGCTGTGCATCATACAAGCCTCTCTCAACATTTCCCTGCGTCTCACAGGTGAGGACGGATTCTTTGCATCATGTCACTTTAGATGTGCACACACTGTTGCACAGACAACAAAAACACAGCATCGCATCACAAAACCTCTGTGGTGTCATTTCACGTTACACAATTGTCCTCAAACACAGACTGAGAAATAGCAGCTATTTATTTATTTAAGTGCTTTAAATGATTTTTTTTCTGTTTGTATTCTGTCAGTGAACTCAAACAGGGAATCACACGACTGCAACACAACTCAGACAAAGAGTTACGATCAGTTCAACAGATTACAGGAAAGATTCAACGCGCTGACCAGAGACAAAAACCTGCTTGAAAATCGAAACAATGAACTGAACAACCTGATAAAGGAGATGCAGGAGGAACAGGACCGACTGAAAATACAACTGAGGGGTGAGAATCAATCAAACCTTCATCTTCATTTCTTTCTCTGTCACTCTGATAATCTACCCATTGTTCACCTGATATCTGTATAATACCTGAACGTCATGTCTTTTTACTTATTTTACAACAAAGAAACCATCCCATCATTTGGTGAGGTTAAAAAACAGAAACTATTTTAGTAACCTTGGTTATTTATTTAATTTATTTAAATATGAACTTTGTAACCCTGTTGGGTTACGTACAGTTTACATCTTGCAGTGTCTTTTTTAAAAACAAGCAGCAGGAGTCACGACAGTCTGCGCTGTTCTTTTAGAAATGATTAGTTTTCCTATTGTTGTAGAATTTGAAGTAAACATGTTTATTATTTATCCATCACTGCATGTTGTACACTGAAATGTGTTTCTTAAAAAAAGAGAAAATGATTTTCATCACATTTAGACACACACACAAACCTCGTTGCCTGTGTGACAGAAACAGTCAGCTTTTGATGTGTGTTAATACTCGAGAGTCTCCAGAGTGGATCCTCCAGTCCAGCAGACAGCAGCTTCACTCCTGTTTCTCCTGTAGGATTGTAGCTCAGATCAAGCTCTCTCAGGTTGGAGGGGTTGTATCTCAGTGCAGTGGCCAGAGAACAACACAGCCTAGACACATGCACACACACGCATCGAGTGCATGCAGTGCAGTCTTCAGTGTTTGACTTTCTTTGGGTGGTGTTGCCTCTTACAAGGATTACATTTCACATTGTCTGTTAAAAATCACAAGTGATAAATATGACTGCACATTAAATATAAGGTGCAGCTCAAATATTTTCTACATTCAATCTTATTGTATCATAAATATATCACACTGTTAATGCTGAATGTTATTGTACATTAAAGAGTAGTTATCCTTTGAAGTGATGCCTGAGCAGTTTTAAAGTTTATGGTCAACTGTACACAATACATAATGTATTTCCATGAAGTCAATTTAACCTCATAATTGATACTTAAAGCTGTTTGTTTGTTTGTTTCTTCCAGAGATGGGTGGCTGTCCGTCCTACTCTCAGTGTCCTGCCGGTTGGAGGCAGATCGGCTCAAGATGTTACCTCCTCTCCTCTGACAGTAAAACATGGGAGGACAGCAGGAAATACTGTCAGAGTAAAGCTGCTGACCTGGTGGTGATCAACAGTGAACAGGAACAGGTACAGTGCACTCAATCTGTGTCTGGGTTTACCTATATGTGTAGAGTCATGGATTCAACTTTATTTATTTTATTACCATCTCGATCAACAGAGGGATTTGTACCAACTGGATGGGGATGTGGATCTCTTGTTCTGGATCGGTCTGTACGACACAGCCGGGACCTTCAGATGGGTGGACGGATCTATGCTGAGCAAACCGTGAGGCCTGAGAATAAACCTGAATGTTTTTGCTTCACAGCTTAATTCTGATGAGATCTTGGTATCTATTAAATAGAAAGTTAGACAGACCAAGATGCTTCTGATATTCACTGGTCTGAAACTGTCATTCAAGCCAGAAACAGACTGAAATTAATTAATAATTAAAGATGTTAGGTTCAAAATGACAGCAATTTATCACACACAGCGCTGTTTTCTTTGCAGTTTATTAAAAAGGAGAGCAAAAGCCTTTTTGCATTCCCTAACCCAAACTGAAGGCAGCGCTTATGCAGCTCTCTGCTGCCCTCTTCTGGACAAAAGCAGTACAACTCTGTCTTTAATTCTAACAGAGTAATTTCCCCCTTTACATCAGTGATTTGGCTCAATCGAAGCATTTGAAATCTTACTTCATGGAGAACCCCTGACAGTTAGTGTCAATGTGAGTAGATTTAAATATAATCAAAGACAATTCATGATGTGATTAATCCTCATAGATCCAATAAGAGACATTGTGTTTTAGCTCATGTACACTGAAGCCAAACTAAAGTCCTGGGTCGGCTCCTTCTTCATAAAGAACCAAGTTGACCCATGATGCTACCAGGCTTCAGGTTTTTTATTTAACTCATGTTCATTTCTGATTGATTCACTTCTTTGACGTCATTCTTACGACACTTGTCCTGCCAATAAAATAAAAACAACTTTAAAACACTGTAAGAGACACAACTGTGGTGAGGGTGTCTGTGGCTGAGTGGTAGAGTCGGTCGTCTCAATCCTCAGCTCCTGCAGTCATATGTCAGATGTGTACTTCAGCAAGACACTTAACCCTGAATTGCTCCCTCTGCTTCAGTGTCGAAGTATTAATGTATGGTATCAGCTAATATTTATGGCCGCTCTACATGGCAGCTTCTGCCATCAGCTTTCTTGTACTAACTGCTGTCAGTCCAGTTTTAACGTCTTCACACTAAACTGCTTCCATCACTGTTCTTCATTCAGATTCTGGCAGTCTGGTCAGCCGGATCGGGGTGGTCCCAACAACAGAGAGGATTGTGTGGAGATGTATCATAACAACCCGGTGCTGGCCAACTGGAACGACGCCCGCTGTGGAGACAAGCGACGCTGGCTGTGTGAAAAATCTCCCAGTACTTGTTGATGTGAGCTTAATGTTTTAATGACACAAAAAGAAATTCACAGTTAAAAGTACTTAAAAAAGTAATTCAAGCTCCTTTAAAGTCTAACTTACAATGTTTTGGTCCCGACATATTGCCAGTTAGTTGATTGCAATAAAACAGAGATCATTACTTTCCCATGCTCCTTTCTTATCAAATAGTTGTCAAATTATTTATTCAACATTTAAAGTACAAACAAAAGAAAATATGCTCCATTGATTTGAAAACTACCAGCAGCCTTCTGCAAAAGAGATTACTGTGATTATAATGTCAATAACAGAGACAGCAGAAGGACAGATTTTACACCATTGAGCTGCTCGTTAAGAAATAGAAAGCCTTTATTGTCATTATAAAATATACAACCAAACAGAGAAATGCTCAAACTCTGACGGTGCAACGTTCAGACAGTTACAAAGAGGTGCATAAAAGTTAAAACGATGAGTGACTCATAATCAAACGTCATCATAGTCCAATATTATTCACACAAGTTATATTTACAAAAACTAAACTTTATGAGTTAAAATGTCACAGAGCAGACTGAAAGGTGACTGGAGAGCTCCTTTCAGAACAAAAGAACATTTTCAGGAATAAAGACGCTTGTTTAGTTAAAGAAATGATGAATAAATACATATGTATAAGCTGCTAAATAAAAGAAAACCATCTCCTAAACTCTCTGCTCCATGCTGTTGTTAACTTCCTGCTGCTGAAGGTCAATGTTTCCACTTCCCCCACATCCTCCACAGCCTCGCTCTCCACAGTGAGTCCTGCATCTGGTTCAACTGCATCTGGAGAAAATCACATCAAACTAAAGTTATAGTTGTAACTGTGACTCTGAATGTGAAGTGGGCCTGTTTGATTCAGAGCAGGAGGCTCTAACCTGACTGGACTTCACAGCATGTGTTCCTGCTCCTCTGTGTCTTCTGTCTGTGCTGCAGTGACGGCTGACACGTTCTCATACACAACATCCACCTGATGACAGACGATAAGATTTGATCAGAAATATGTTTCATCAGGTTTTACAGTGATGTAGGAAAAGATTGATTAGTAAGGTCTCTCTCTCTCTCTCTCTCTCTCTCTCTCTCTGTATCTCTGTATCTCTCTCTCTCTCTCTCTCTCTCTCTCTCTCTCTCTGTATCTCTGTATCTCTCTCTCTCTCTCTCTCTCTCTCTCTCTCTCTCTCACCTCGATCATCTCTGCAGGTTCATTTGGTTCAGTGGTGGAGTTCAGAGTTTTCTTCTTTCTGGATTAAATCAGAAAACAACAACTCCAAAGGTTAACATGATGAAGGTCAAATAAAACCTAAAACTAAAATAAGTTCAAGAAGAAAATAAAAGAGATGTGTGCTGACGGATGAATTTGTACGGTGTTTACCTCGTCCACAGAGTCAGGAGAAACAGAGAAATCAACATCAAGAGCAACAGAGTCCACTTGATGATATGTATTATGAATGTTGAGTTCCCTGAGAATTAAAGATAGATATGTGAGACTCTTTACTGGTAGGATTAGATTGAAACATTTCATTTCTACTTTGTGATACCCTCTGTTCATCATTCAGTCACACTCTGACAGGATGGAGGTTCCTCTCTGAACATCGTTATGATTTTCTGTTTATTAAAATGTGAATCTGTTTTCTGCACCAGCTGCAGGCATTGAATGGTCGACTGGTTCAAACCCACATTAAGAGAATTACAGTGGTCGAGTCGAGTCGTGATGAATGCATGTATCACCCTCTCTAAATCATTACAGGGTTAGAGTTGGGCTCTAAACTTCAGAGATTTATTGAAGTGCTGTTTGGTACTTGAAGGTAAGAAAATACAACCAACAATGACCTTATTTTAACCACAAAAAGAACCTGCTGTAACTTAAACTGGAGTTCATGTTAATAACAAACTTATACATCTGAAGACAAGAAGATGGAAGATGATGACATGTAACAATGAATCTTGAGTCTTGTAATGGGACGACTCTTGGCCTTCTCTTTTACCTACTGAGCAGCTTTCAACTCAACAACAACAGAGTCTAACAAGAATTGTTTAATCAGACCGAAGCTGTGTGTGAAGCTTACCTGACAAAACAGTCAGATGTACAGTGGAGTTATGACGTCCTCTTGTGCTTTGGACTGTTGAGCTGTTGGTGAGTCTTCATCCTCCTTGAACCAGGTGTAATTAGCTGCTGGGTTAGCATCACTGCTACAGGTCAGAGTCACTGAACTGCCCTCCACTATCTCAGCAGAGGGACTCACTGACACAGAGGGAAGCTTTGGAGCATCTGGAGGAGAATCAGAGAGACCTTTGTCATCCACATCAGATGATGATGATGAACATATTACATTCTAACTTAGCTTTTGGTTTTGAAATTGAGGCTCATGACAGCTGAATAAAGGTTTTTTTTTTTACATTGAAACAGATAAACAGGACACTATGAAAAATCTAAATAAATAACAAATACCACTGAGGTACATGCTGCTATGAGGCACCATTTAATAGTTTAAAGATTCCATCTGATGGTGTGAATCAGTGAAGACTGTAAATAAACTCACACACTGGAGGAGACGGGCACTTCTCATGTCCTGATAGAGCACAGGAGTAACTGTCTGTCTGAAGAAGCTGCTCTGGTGAATAATAAGATGAAGTGCTATGTTTGAATTTCTGTCCGTTCCTGAACCAGATGTAGGAGGTTTGACTGGAAAGTCCACTGAGACACTGAAAGAGCAGAGCCTCATGTGGTCTGCTCACCTTCACCTGGAGATCTGAACATGTGAAGAAACGTCAACTGTTTTCACAAAACATGCACATATTAAAACATGTATTTATAATGTATTAGAAACAGTGAGCTCAGAAATATTGAGGTGAAAGATTACCTGTGACTGACAGAGTGACCCCAGGGTGACCATGATAACTGTCTTTGTTTGTTATGAATCCAAACCTGTACACAGTCGAGTCTGTCTCTCTCAGGTTTGTGATTCTCAGAGTGCATTTGTTCTCATCACAGATATTCTTCACATGACCTGAATACTCTGAGTCTGTTTCTACATCTTTGTAATAAAAACCATCTTTTCTCAACCAGAATGTTTTCTGAAGTGAGTTAACTTCTCCTTTTGTCCTCTCTGGGTATGTGAAGGTGCAGTTCATCTCCACAGTTGATCCTTTATAAGCACAGATCTGAAGAGAAGAGTAAGTCACTCTCCAGCTGTCCTGACCCTGAACCACTGTAACACAGAGCACATCAGGAAACAACCATCAACATCCATAACTTTAAAAAGAAAAAGTAAAAGTCTCTACATATAAAAAAAAACGTTTGTATCCAAACAGGAAGTAAAGCACCCTTAACATAAAACAGTATAATATCTACAATAAAAGCATAACATATTTAAAATGTAAAATAATGGAACTTCAAACATGTGATTAAAAATATGATTAATCATAAATGTGTAATTGTTTGAAAGCCCTAGTGCAGGGGTCTCCAACAGGTAGCTCGGAGCAGGCAGGTTTAAAGTAGCTCACCTATAGGTTGACCGACTGTTAAAAGAATAAAGATAAAAATAAATCAGTGAATGTACCTCTTCCCACTATTCATATATTTGGCCCATTAAAACAAGTGTAAAGAAGTAATGTTTTCTTGGACATTGATGTGAATTCTCAGCAACATAGCTTACAATAAGAAGTGTAAAATATTCATGTTTTTTTCTTGGACCTTGATGTGAATTTAAGATTCTTGATAAGCATTGGCTTTTTGCAATTTCACACGTGTACAAACAGTAGCTTCATTCAGCTGATGTTAATGAATGCAAGAGATTTGATTGGCCACTTTCATTTTTTCAAAGAAGCTCTCAGATGAAGAAAGGTTGGAGACCCCTGCTCTAGTGTAAAAATAGACTGTATGTTAAAATTGACGGTGCAACGGCTGCAGTCAAAGGAGAAAGATTTAGAGCGCCCCCTGCTGACTGGCTGCAGTATAGGTCAAACTCCAACCTCCTCCATGATAACAGAAAGGCCATGGGGGTCAACAATGAAATCTAAACGCATGCATCTGTTCTTCTGTTGACTGAACACACCTGAGGGATTTTTATGTTTCTCTGTACGTTAAATGTTTTCGTTAGAGGAAGTAGCGTGACGTCTTCCAGTGGATCCCTACTACGCAGACTCTGGTTGCAAATATGCAATATGTAAGCGCCCATCATGAGGATAATTTGGCTTCATCTTGTTCAACAGAAGGAGCCTGAGGGATGTTGTCCATTTGTATATACAGTTAAAGGAAGAGTAGAAGATGTTCACTTGTTTCTACAGTTAATCTGCAAGTCGTTGAGACCAGACATCATCCAGTCTGAAGGTGTAGAGAACGTTAAATGTGTTATTTAGACCTGTGAACTTTACGGTTGTAAGAGGAAGTATTGATTATCAGAGAGAAGAAAGTCACTTTAGAGATGTTATATTTAGAGGGTAATCCCTCTCCTTCACCATTGTAGGATGAAAAGACAGTTTTATGTATTTTTGATGTGGCTGGGTCAATAATGCTCGTTTAGGAAGTGAAGGGCAAGAAATTCTTCATCATCCAAACATCGGTGAGTGCTAACAAGCTAACATAAGTTAAGGTTAGCTGACGATAGTATCTGGGTCTCTGTCAGTCAGTGTTCTGGGGCAGTAATGTTCGTTAAAGGCAGGAATATTTAGATCAAGTTAACACAATCTTTAATGTCATGATGAGGAGAAGTCTGTTCTTTTGTTCCCTCACAGGGACAGCAGAGCGTCTAACAGCATTAATCCACAATCTCCTCCTCTCTGGGTTTTCTTTCAAACATTCTGTAGAAGAACAACCCGGGCTCGTCTCCTCGTCGGTTAGTGCATCACATTCAACAACAACTGTCTCTCATTTGAAACATGGAAAAATTAAACTGATAAAAAAACACTGAGACCAATAACTTCTCAGTAGCGTTCAGCTACAGAGTCTTTATCGCCCGCCAGGTGGGCGGTTCCATAAGCGTGTGATGTCATGTGAAAACTATGAATTGATTATTAAAGACTTTTTGCCATACTTGGATGGTCTGTGGTAAGTTTGCTGTTGAAGTAAGTGTGAAGACTTTAAAAAAAGCAGAACTATGAGGTGTGAGAAACAGAGCAGACACTCATACTTAAAAATACGATCTTAAAAGCTGTCAACGCATCATGGAAACAAGTTTCCATCCAAAAAATGTTAAAAAGGATAAAAAATACATGTCGATAGAAACTGTATGAAAGATTCTGAAAACAAACTGCTTAAGAAATAATATGAAAAAGGCGATCCAACTAAAGATCTTCCTGTTAGACATTAAAACAGATATACAATGATATACATTAAAACTGTGTTTATAGTGTTTCTGAGAACATTTCCTGTAACATCAAGCACACTTTTCAGTCTGCATTAATCAGTCCCACATCTCCTCAGATTTCCCTCTTTAGATTAAATGAATGTAACTGTAGATATGAAGTACCTGACACAGAGAGGAGGAGGACGATAAATCCACTCACTGCTGCAGTTAAAGTCATCGCTGCTCCTCTCATCTCTCTGTGTGACTTTAGGGACAATAAAACATGTTAGCAGATTAATAAGAACACAGCAGGACTCAAACAGTATCAGACATGTTGATAAATTATTCTACTTACAGTGAAGAAGGATATCGTCTGAGAGAAGACTGTCCTCCTCTGCAGTGAGTGAACAGAAGACAGATATCAGGCTGTTTTTAACGCCTACATTTCCTTCCTCTTTAGATGATTAACATATATGATCAGTCAAACAGGAAGAACTCACATCACAAAGAAGTCCTATTGGTACCAAACTTGTTTTAGGGCAAACTTATTTTTTTTACAGGACATAAAAACTGAACAAGGGGTTATCTTCAAAATGTGAGACCCTTGGGTGCAGGAGCATCAACACTGGGGTAGCCCGACTGGTGCACTGACTGATGCAGTGGTGGCCTTCAAAAACACACACAAATAAATAATAATAAATGATTTACCTTTAAAAATAACCTATTAAAATTCACCTGTTATATCTCAGTCACAAAACAAAATAATGGAAACATAAATACATTTTTAGCTTCATTCTTTATTGACACAAAAATAAGATGTATGCTAAAAGTCCAAATTTAAAGTACTTACCATTTGCACACAGTCAAACTTGCAAGATTACATGAATTAGCAATGTGTTGGTCCTGTACATGCTAGTTACTTCATTGCAAGTATGACAGTGTGCATTACCGTCCTATGCACCGGTCTTGTGAAATAGATATGCAAAGTATTTATTATTATTATTTTAACTATTTATCAAACAATTAAAAATGATTCATTGATTCAGGAGCCTTAAAAAAGAGAAGAGTCAGTTTTATCATTAGTCTCAGCTCTGACAGGGTGAATAGCCAATCACAGTTCAGGATAATTTTTTTTTTGGGGGGGGGTACTCATGAGCTGGTCAAGTGGATTAATCATAGAAAGATAAAATAGATTTCATAGGAATATTTTGCAGCAGAACAGACTTCAAAGAGAAGCATGCTGAGAACAATCTTTTTTATTTTATTTATAAATTTATTTTTGAATCCCACTAATCTTTGTACAGTCCTGTACAGTTCATCTGTGCACTGAGGCAGGATGTTTAATAGTCTGCAGCTGAGTTGAACCAAGGGCTAGAGTTCAGGGAGCAGAAAAGTTCAGGTGGGCGGCAGGGCAGAGGGAGAGCAGGAACCTGAAGGGCATTAGCGCAAATAGTTCAGGAGGGAGGATGGGAGGCCGACCAAACGGTGAGAGCAGTTTGGGAAGGCGGCAGCTAGGAGATTTCTGTCTTGCCGTCAACGTAAAAACATGGGCAGGTATAGGCCAGGCCACTGACAGGCCCAAAAGAGTGGGCAGGGCCTACAACAGGGATGCAGTTGTTGGCAGGGCCTCCCACTGGGACACAGCAATGGACAGACATGCCAATGGGGAACCAGACCTCAACAGGAACGTTAAGAGGGCTGGAGCTGAAGATGCTCTGGCAGGACAGGAGCACAGGCTGAGGTTCTGGGGCACAGGTTGGCTGAGGTTCTGGGACACAGGTTGGCTGAGGTTCTGGGGCACAGGTTGGCTGAGGTTCTGGGGCACAGGTTGGCTGAGGTTCTGGGACACAGGTTGGCTGAGGTTCTGGGACACAGGTTGGCTGAGGTTCTGGGGCACAGGTTGGCTGAGGTTCTGGGACACAGGTTGGCTGAGGTTCTGGGGCACTGGGTGGTCTCAGGCTCTTGAGAGCATGGAGGCTGGGTCATTTGGAAGCACGGGGGCAGAGTTACTGGGAAGCACAGGTACTGGGTCACTGGGAACCCTGTTAGCTGAGGCTCTTGGAAGTGGGAAGGATGAGGCTCGCACACCAGTTGCTGAGTCTGAGGCTTTGAATGGCAAACCAGCTGCTGGGACTGTGGAGACTCAGGGAAGCTGGGTAACGAAGACTCGGGGGCGTTGCTCGATGGATTATACATATTATATCATAAATGAAATGATAAATTAAAATGTTTATTTATCCCGTTTAGGGAGCACTGAATGATGAAGCCTGAATGTGAGAATAAAAGCCTCTCCACTAGAGGGCAGTGAAACATCAGAGAGTCAGAGTCAGGACATTTACATTTTGTCATTCATCTCTGATTGTTTGGAAAAATGAAATTTACATTTGATCCCTTTTTACATTGTTTGCAGAAGTATTTCATTGAAATTTGGTTCAGGAAGTGTAAACATTTTACATTACTCATTTACATCTGTGACACATTACAAGAGAACCATTTAAGTAAAACTTGTAAGTGAATAAAAGCAAGGATATAAGCAACAGGTGAACTAACTACAGACATTTAGATGAATGCCAAACGTGTGGTGACAGTACAACCTTTGTGCTCGGTGTGTTTCTGCTCTCTTACCGACACCACACACAGGCTACAGGTGCATTTAAATCTGACCACCTGGAATGGGCATGGTAGCTGTAGCAAACCCAGCTACAGCAATTGATGAATCCTTTATCTGTTGGTTTATGTTACTTTACTTTTTTGCTTCATGCTGTGCAATAACTCACAAACAAACCGTAAGAGCTGTACATAAAACACAACAGAAAGACAAACTTTATAAACATGCAAATAACCATTAAACCCAAAACAGAGAAAAGGACCATAAATATTTATAATATTAACACATAACAAGAGATAAGGTATAAAAATAGATAGTCAGGTTAATTTAGAACATTTTTACCAAGTCAAACAACAAAGTTAAAGAACCATATTAATAACATTTACTAACTACACCAAAGAATATATATAAATCACGTATTGATAACTATAGGCCTTAAATACACGTAAAATGAGCAATTAAATTTAGCAAAAAAATCAACATAATAACTACATTTAACAGGACTCAATTAACCAAGGTCTAAGGGCGAGCGAATGAGATAGCATGGCTGAGCTGAAGGCTAGCACGCTTAAATAAATCACTGAAAACATCATAAAGATTACAAAGGTTGTACCTTGTACACCTTCCAGCTGGTTGCTAAAATGTGAGGGCGTGGATAACAGTGAGTTTTTTTAATCAATTAACACACTGACTGTCTACCTACCTGAGTCTTTTAATATCCGGTTTAAAGCAGGTAAGAAGCAAATCAGCCTCCAAAATAAAAGCTTCCCCCACAAAACAATAAGAAACAGATGAATGCAAAATAAGAATCTTCACAACAACAATTAACAATAAAGGTAAATACTTTTTAACTAGTAATACTTGTTTGATTTGTTGAAACCTGAGTCTTGTTAATGTAAAACTCATATTATTAATCCTGTAAAATAATTCATAATCACTTTAAAGGTGGACCACAGCAAGTCATTCACAAAGCTTAATACTAACATCATTTATCTGTTTTAAGTCATTTGTTAAATGCAGGTCTAGCTGCGTTCTTGAAGGAGTCTGTCCCGAGGATTCATTCTCAAAGTGGTTTCCTGTAAGGATTTCATTGGATGAGAGTAAACTAGAGGTTTCTTCGTCCATGTTTGTTGACTGTACTGTACAATGCAGCTGGATCTGCAGCTTGCTGACCACTGGTGCTGAGAAGAAGAAAGACATGAGATTATATGATAACAGGCCAACAGTGATCACAGTAAATGATGAAAACACAATAAACAGAATGATGAAAACAATAGTTTTGTGGTTAAAGATCATGTTATGTGAGGAGTTGTTTTACCTCTGGGCTGCACCGCCGCTGTTAAAGTTAACCACAGAGTACTCAACCATCTCCTCTTGTTCTCCTTCTTCTTCTTCCTTCTTCTTCTTCTTGTGTCTTTGGGGTTTAACTGGTTGGATGTTGGAGTAGAGAGGATCAGCCTGGTTCCTGGAAAAGTCGACAGTGGCATATTGAAGCTCATCCTGCTCCTCTGCTGGTTGTATCTGTGAACACCGGACAACACAGAGTATTCAATTATTTACAGACAGACTTTTGAAAGACAGGATTCAAGGCTTGAGTTATTTACAGAGACAGAAGTTGTAATTTTACTGAAAGCAAAAGAGGGAACTTGAGACTTGAATCAGAAACCAATCCTGTTTTTGGTGTTTCATTAAAAGCAGTTCATAATGTTATGGTTTGCCTTGTTGAATGCTGATGATCCTTGGGTGTCTTTATCATGGCCAGGAAAGCAACGCAACCCAAAAGGTCTCACTTTCCTTTTTTGGGGAGCTCTCAGAAAATCATCAGTTTTTTGGAAAAACCCAACATGTGAAGCACCAGGATGGAGAGAGCAAAAGCTTAAGCACTTACAGCAAACAAATAGGACAAACATTGCTGTAGGCAAACAAATCAAACACTATGTCAAGAGTTCAACCGTCCCTGATTCATAAATTCAGAGACTTCCTCACCTGTTCACTGTTCTCTGGTCTGTCTCCGGGCTCAGACGGTTGCTTGCAGGCCCTCTTCTTTCTGGTGAGGTGCATTCAAATAGAAAAGTAAACCATATTGTTGTTTGTGAGGGTACAATGCATTAATCATGAACAAGTATTTGCTGAAAAAGAACTGCTCACATGATCCATATGACGACAAAGATGAGTATGATAATGAGGAAAATAGCAGGAACTGTCACAGCAGTCGTCAGTTTCCATCCTCCTGCTGAAACAGACAGAGACAGAAAGTTAACCTTACAAGTAAAAACACGTCATGAACACATTCTTACAACTTATTGTAATTTCTTTTGGTGAAATTGAAAAAGAAATAAGACCCAAACGAAGGACAAACACCCTGTTACTGTTAAAAACAGACTACGATACTCACTTTTGACATTTATCAAAAACATTATTGTGACAAAGACTTAAAAATGTAACGTTTAGTTCAGCATCTCAAAACTACTCAACCAGGCATGCAACAGGAGGGAACTTCATTTTACCTAAAGCAAGAACCAACTCAATTAAACAAACAGTAAATGTTTTGAGCAATGCAGGAATGGAACTCACTTCAAAGATACATGAACTAAGAAAACAAGAAAACTAAATTCAAATGTTTATTAAAGCAGTATCTTTTGACCGAGTAAATTCATCTATTGCCATCCAACAAGCTATACATTTTATTTGATTTATGTTCCTCCTGTAACTCTTTGATTGTTCTATTTGCTTATTGTTTATGTGTGTGTATGTTTAGACAGATGCATTTTGCAGGTACATGTATATATATTCTTTAACTCATCAGTAGATTGTGTACAGAGGAACTGAACGGGTTCAAATGTCACTGCCATGGATTGAACAATCGTATGATCATAATTTCCTAGAAGCTGTCCTCACCCTGTCATTGTGTTCATGTTTTGTCTTGCTGTTAGTCCTGTAATGTTATGTGTTAGGATGAAAGCTGTGTATTGAATGCTGTTTATGTTAATGAGTGTTATGTTGGTTTTAAGTTGTAAGATGACACAGTTACACTGTAATGGGTGTTGTGGACCTCAGGAAGAAAAGCTGCAGCATTGCTGTAATCCAGGTCCGCCTTCCCCTCGTGCCTCAGTGTTGCAGAGGTACTGTCAGCCAAACCTTAACCTGATATCCTAAGAAACTAAACTGAACTAAACTGAACCCCTCTCGGAGTCTCTGGAAGGCGTCCTGGGAAGAATTCAATCGAGGAAGTCTTTAGTTATACCAAGAGACTGACTAATGGAGAACCTTTACGGAGGTCTATTGGGTGGCCTTCCCGACTGAATCAGAGTGT
Organism: Labrus bergylta; assembly: GCF_963930695.1. Taxonomy (NCBI): domain Eukaryota; kingdom Metazoa; phylum Chordata; class Actinopteri; order Labriformes; family Labridae; genus Labrus; species Labrus bergylta. The sequence continues at coordinate 35,480,805 of NC_089195.1, forward strand.
TGTTATTCCTTTAGACCGCTGTTCCTGTCATAGAGTCATATGACCTGTGAAACAGTGTGGGTGAAGCTTACCTGCCACAACAGTCAGATGTACAGTGGAGTTATGACGTCCTCTGGTATTTTGGGCGATACAAATATAATGCCCACTGTGTTCAGGACTTGTGTTGTTTATGTTAAAAATCTGTCCTGAAGCTGTTGGTGAGTCTTCATCCTCCTTGAACCAGGTGTAATTAGCTGCTGGGTTAGCATCACTGCTACAGGTCAGAGTCACTGAACTGCCCTCCACTATCTCAGCAGAGGGACTCACTGACACAGAGGGAAGCTTTGGAGCATCTGGAGGAGAAAACATCTGTTTTAATTTCTCCTCAACATTAAAATGTTTGAATTGTCAAGATGAAAAAACAGAGCTCAGTGGGCTTTAGCTGCAGACTGTGAGTGTGAAGTAGAGCTAGAGGAAGCAGATATGATCAGCAAATTAAACCTTCAAATGAGAAATCAGCTCAATGTTGCTTTTCAAAGAAAATGTTTTTCACTCACATTTCACTTCAACTTTGACGTATCCAGATGTCCTCTCTCCCAGATCATTCTTAGCTTTACAGTAATACCTTCCAGAGTCAGAGGACTGAACTGAGCTGAAGACGAGCTCTGATTCTTTACTGAGTTCATGACCGTTCACCTTGTACCAGGTGTATTCAGGTGCTGGGTTAGCATCACAGCTACAGGTCACAGTCACTCTACTGTTCTCTCTGATTTCACCAGCAGGACTCACAGACGCTGAACAAACTGATGGAGCATCTTGAGGAGAGAAGAATAAAAATATAACTGAAGTGACCAAAGAAGAATGAAGTGGAATAAAGTGCTGAGGGTGCAGATTGAAACCAGCTGACAACCCCTCCCTCGATGCTCCCCTCTTCACCTGCAGAGTTTACAACAATCATTAAAGCTCAGCGTACTCTGTACGATTGTTTGAAATTCATGGAGGAATGTCGACTCACACTGTACGAGTGAAATCAGGACAGAGCATTCACCATCATCAATAGATCTGTCTCATATGCACGACTCAAATACACACATGCCCAAAAAACACTTTCGCGCACGTACGCACACACACACACACACACACACACACACACACACACACACACACACACACACACACACACACACACACACACACACACACACACACACACACACACACACACACACACGCTAACTAGCAGCTAAATAATAACAAGTGTTCCCTCTCAGCTGGAGGTCTGCAGATATTTCCTGCCATCGTTTCTTTTGGATTAAACAGGCGTGTCTACTGTTGCCATGGTGATTTAGGATGTTTTCTGTCAGTTTGCGCAGACACAATCAGGGGGGAAAAGTCCTGAAGTCGTGGGATCTGCGCATGGCTCTGCTATGTGAGTGTGGGCAGTCGTACAACCAAAATATCAAACGTGCCAGAAAATCATCCGACCAGTCTGAAGCAGCTGATCAGACAATGATAGGCTGTCGAGCCTCAGTGTACACTGCACAACTAACAACGGGAGATCAGGCAGAATGAAAAATCAGTCGACTCAAAGATTTTGATGAAATCGTCCTGAAATGGCTCAGAGTCGCCCGGCTTTAGTAGACTGAAGGCCCGCTCTAAAGCAGCCCTTTGTTCTGAGTCTTCTGGTTTATTATAGAAACATGTGAAGCATTGTGAACTTTGTGAAGTGCAGACATAAACAATCATTAACATTACAAACTTTTAAAGTAATTAAACTCAAGTAAAAATATTTTAAATCGTCACATTAAAGTCCTGATTAAATCTCACACACTGGTCCTTTAACTTGAATCTGTCAAAGAGACTATAGTAGTGTGTTTATTTGTAGGTGAGAGTTTCTTCTTTACACATAATATCTTATAAGAACATTTCTGCTGTTTCACTCACATTTCACATTGATAGAGACGTATCCAGACCTCTTCCTCCCCAGCTTGTTCTCAGATTTACAGTAATACTCTCCAGAGGCCGAGGGTTGAATGTAGTTGAAGACCAGCTGTGCTCCTTCATGAAGGTATTGAAATATCTGATTTCTCTTGTACCATTTAAAAGTAGCTGCTGGGTTAGCATCACTGCTACAGGTCAGAGTCACTGAACTGCCCTCCACTATCTCAGCAGAGGGACTCACTGACACAGAGGGAAGCTTTGGAGAATCTGGAGGAGAATCAGAGAGACCTTTGTCATCCACATCAGATGATGATGATGAACATATTACATTCTAACTTAGCTTTTGGTTTTGAAATTGAGGCTCATGACAGCTGAATAAAGGTTTTTTTTTTTACATTGAAACAGATAAACAGGACACTATGAAAAATCTAAATAAATAACAAATACCACTGAGGTACATGCTGCTATGAGGCACCATTTAATAGTTTAAAGATTCCATCTGATGGTGTGAATCAGTGAAGACTGTAAATAAACTCACACACTGGAGGAGACGGGCACTTCTCATGTCCTGATAGAGCACAGGAGTAACTGTCTGTCTGAAGAAGCTGCTCTGGTGAATAATAAGATGAAGTGCTATGTTTGAGTTTCTGTCCGTTCCTGAACCAGATGTAGGAGGTTTGACTGGAAAGTCCACTGAGACACTGAAAGAGCAGAGCCTTATATGGTCTGCTCACCTTCACCTGGAGATCTGAACATGTGAAGAAACGTCAACTGTTTTCACAAAACATGCACATATTAAAACATGTATTTATAATGTATTAGAAACAGTGAGCTCAGAAATATTGAGGTGAAAGATTACCTGTGACTGACAGAGTGACCCCAGAGTGACCATGATAACTGTCTTTGTTTATTATGAATCTAAACCTGTACACAGTCGAGTCTGTCTCTCTCAGGTTTGTGATTCTCAGAGTGCATTTGTTCCCATCACAGATATTCTTCACACGACCTGAATACTCTGAGTCTGTTTCTACATCTTTGTAATGAAAACCATCTTTTCTCAACCAGAATGTTTTCTGAAGTGAGTTAACTTCTCCTTTTGTCCTCTCTGGGTATGTGAAGGTGCAGTTCATCTCCACAGTTGATCCTTTATAAGCACAGATCTGAAGAGAAGAGTAAGTCACTCTCCAGCTGTCCTGACCCTGAACCACTGTAACACAGAGCACATCAGGAAACAACCATCAACATCCATAACTTTAAAAAGAAAAATGAAAGAGGCTTGTATCAAAACAGGAAGTAAAGCACCGTTAACATAAAACAGTATAATAACTACAATAAAAGCATAACATATTTAAAATGTAAAATAATGGAACTTCAAACATGTGATTAAAGATATGATTAATCATAAATGTGTAATTGTTTGAAAGCCCTAGTGCAGGGGTCTCCAACAGGTAGCTCGGAGCAGGCAGGTTTAAAGTAGCTCACCTATAGGTTGACCGACTGTGTTAAAAAAATAAAAATAAAAATAAATCAGTGAATGTACCTCTTCCCACTATTCATATATTTGGCCCATTAAAACAAGTGTAAAGAAGTAATGTTTTCTTGGACATTGATGTGAATTCTCAGCAACATAGCTTACAATAAGAAGTGTAAAATATTCATGTTTTTTTCTTGGACCTTGATGTGAATTTAAGATTCTTGATAAGCATTGGCTTTTTGCAATTTCACACGTGTACAAACAGCAGCTTCATTCAGCTGATGTTAATGAATGCAAGAGATTTGATGCAAGTTAAGCTTGGCCACTTTCATTTTTTCAAAGAAGCTCTCAGATGAAGAAAGGTTGGAGACCCCTGCTCTAGTGTAAAAATAGACTGTATGTTAAAATTGACGGTGCAACGGCTGCAGTCAAAGGAGAAAGATTTAGAGCGCCCCCTGCTGACTGGCTGCAGTATAGGTCAAACTCCAACCTCCTCCATGATAACAGAAAGGCCATGGGGGTCAACAATGAAATCTAAATGCATGCATCTGTTCTTCTGTTGACTGAACACACCTGAGGGATTTTTATGTTTCTCTGTACGTTAAATGTTTTCGTTAGAGGAAGTAGCGTGACGTCTTCCAGTGGATCCCTACTACGCAGACTCTGGTTGCAAATATGCAATATGTAAGCGCCCATCATGAGGATAATTTGGCTTCATCTTGTTCAACAGAAGGAGCCTGAGGGATGTTGTCCATTTGTATATACAGTTAAAGGAAGAGTAGAAGATGTTCACTTGTTTCTACAGTTAATCTGCAAGTCGTTGAGACCAGACATCATCCAGTCTGAAGGTGTAGAGAACGTTAAATGTGTTATTTAGACCTGTGAACTTTACGGTTGTAAGAGGACGTATTGATTATCAGAGAGAAGAACGTCACTTTAGAGATGTTATATTTAGAGGGTAATCCCTCTCCTTCACCATTGTAGGATGAAAAGACAGTTTTATGTATTTTTGATGTGGCTGGGTCAATAATGCTCGTTTAGGAAGTGAAGGGCAAGAAATTCTTCATCATCCAAACATCGGTGAGTGCTAACAAGCTAACATAAGTTAAGGTTAGCTGACGATAGTATCTGGGTCTCTGTCAGTCAGTGTTCTGGGGCAGTAATGTTCGTTAAAGGCAGGAATATTTAGATCAAGTTAACACAATCTTTAATGTCATGATGAGGAGAAGTCTGTTCTTTTGTTCCCTCACAGGGACAGCAGAGCGTCTAACAGCATTAATCCACAATCTCCTCCTCTCTGGGTTTTCTTTCAAACATTCTGTAGAAGAACAACCCGGGCTCGTCTCCTCGTCGGTTAGTGCATCACATTCAACAACAACTGTCTCTCATTTGAAACATGGAAAAATTAAACTGATAAAAAAACACTGAGACCAATAACTTCTCAGTAGCGTTCAGCTACAGAGTCTTTATCGCCCGCCAGGTGGGCGGTTCCATAAGCGTGTGATGTCATGTGAAAACTATGAATTGATTATTAAAGACTTTTTGCCATACTTGGATGGTCTGTGGTAAGTTTGCTGTTGAAGTAAGTGTGAAGACTTTAAAAAAAGCAGAACTATGAGGTGTGAGAAACAGAGCAGACACTCATACTTAAAAATACGATCTTAAAAGCTGTCAACGCATCATGGAAACAAGTTTCCATCCAAAAAATGTTAAAAAGGATAAAAAATACATGTCGATAGAAACTGTATGAAAGATTCTGAAAACAAACTGCTTAAGAAATAATATGAAAAAGGCGATCCAACTAAAGATCTTCCTGTTAGACATTAAAACAGATATACAATGATATACATTAAAACTGTGTTTATAGTGTTTCTGAGAACATTTCCTGTAACATCAAGCACACTTTTCAGTCTGCATTAATCAGTCCCACATCTCCTCAGATTTCCCTCTTTAGATTAAATGAATGTAACTGTAGATATGAAGTACCTGACACAGAGAGGAGGAGGACGATAAATCCACTCACTGCTGCAGTTAAAGTCATCGCTGCTCCTCTCATCTCTCTGTGTGACTTTAGGGACAATAAAACATGTTAGCAGATTAATAAGAACACAGCAGGACTCAAACAGTATCAGACATGTTGATAAATTATTCTACTTACAGTGAAGAAGGATATCGTCTGAGAGAAGACTGTCCTCCTCTGCAGTGAGTGAACAGAAGACAGATATCAGGCTGTTTTTAACGCCTACATTTCCTTCCTCTTTAGATGATTAACATATATGATCAGTCAAACAGGAAGAACTCACATCACAAAGAAGTCCTATTGGTACCAAACTTGTTTTAGGGCAAACTTATTTTTTTTACAGGACATAAAAACTGAACAAGGGGTTATCTTCAAAATGTGAGACCCTTGGGTGCAGGAGCATCAACACTGGGGTAGCCCGACTGGTGCACTGACTGACGCAATAAATAATAATAAATGATTTACCTTTAAAAATAAACTATTAAAATTCACCTGTTATATCTCAGTCATAAAACAAAATAATGGAAACATAAATACATTTTTAGCTTCATTCTTTATTGACACAAAAATAAGATGTATGCTAAAAGTCCAAATTTAAAGTACTTACCATTTGCACACAGTCAAACTTGCAAGATTACATGAATTAGCAATGTGTTGGTCCTGTACATGCTAGTTACTTCATTGCAAGTATGACAGTGTGCATTACCGTCCTATGCACCGGTCTTGTGAAATAGATATGCAAAGTATTTATTATTATTATTTTAACTATTTATCAAACAATTAAAAATGATTCATTGATTCAGGAGCCTTAAAAAAGAGAAGAGTCAGTTTTATCATTAGTCTCAGCTCTGACAGGGTGAATAGCCAATCACAGTTCAGGATAATTTTTTTTTTTTGGGGGGGGGGGGTACTCATGAGCTGGTCAAGTGGATTAATCATAGAAAGATAAAATAGATTTCATAGGAATATTTTGCAGCAGAACAGACTTCAAAAAGAAGCATGCTGAGAACAATCTTTTTTATTTTATTTATAAATTTATTTTTGAATCCCACTAATCTTTGTACAGTCCTGTACAGTTCATCTGTGCACTGAGGCAGGATGTTTAATAGTCTGCAGCTGAGTTGAACCAAGGGCTAGAGTTCAGGGAGCAGAAAAGTTCAGGTGGGCGGCAGGGCAGAGGGAGAGCAGGAACCTGAAGGGCATTAGCGCAAATAGTTCAGGAGGGAGGATGGGAGGCCGACCAAACGGTGAGAGCAGTTTGGGAAGGCGGCGGCTAGGAGATTTCTGTCTTGCCGTCAACGTAAAAACATGGGCAGGTATAGGCCAGGCCACTGACAGGCCCAAAAGAGTGGGCAGGGCCTACAACAGGGATGCAGTTGTTGGCAGGGCCTCCCACTGGGACACAGCAATGGACAGACATGCCAATGGGGAACCAGGCCTCAACAGGAACGTTAAGAGGGCTGGAGCTGAAGATGCTCTGGCAGGACAGGAGCACAGGCTGAGGTTCTGGGGCACAGGTTGGCTGAGGTTCTGGGACACAGGTTGGCTGAGGTTCTGGGGCACAGGTTGGTTGAGGTTCTGGGACACAGGTTGGCTGAGGTTCTGGGGCACAGTTTGGCTGAGGTTCTGGGACACAGGTTGGCTGAGGTTTTGGGACACAGGTTGGCTGAGGTTCTGGGACACAGTTTGGCTGAGGTTCTGGGGCACTGGGTGGTCTCAGGCTCTTGAAAGCATGAAGGCTGGGTCATTTGGAAGCACGGGGGCAGAGTTACTGGGAAGCACAGGTACTGGGTCACTGGGAACCCTGTTAGCTGAGGCTCTTGGAAGTGGGAAGGATGAGGCTCGCACACCAGTTGCTGAGTCTGAGGCTTTGAATGGCAAACCAGCTGCTGGGACTGTGGAGACTCAGGGAAGCTGGGTAACGAAGACTCGGGGGTGTTGCTCGATGGATTATACATATTATATCATAAATTAAATGATAAATTAAAATGTTTATTTATCCCATTTAGGGAGCACTGAATGATGAAGCCTGAATGTGAGAATAAAAGCCTCTCCACTAGAGGGCAGTGAAACATCAGAGAGTCAGAGTCAGGACATTTACATTTTGTCATTCATCTCTGATTGTTTGGAAAAATGAAATTTACATTTGATCCCTTTTTACATTGTTTGCAGAAGTATTTCATTGAAATTTGGTTCAGGAAGTGTAAACATTTTACATTACTCATTTACATCTGTGACACATTACAAGAGAACCATTTAAGTAAAACTTGTAAGTGAATAAAAGCAAGGATATAAGCAACAGGTGAACTAACTACAGACATTTAGATGAATGCCAAACGTGTGGTGACAGTACAACCTTTGTGCTCGGTGTGTTTCTGCTCTCTTACCGACACCACACACAGGCTACAGGTGCATTTAAATCTGACCACCTGGAATGGGCATGGTAGCTGTAGCAAACCCAGCTACAGCAATTGATGAATCCTTTATCTGTTGGTTTATGTTACTTTACTTTTTTGCTTCATGCTGTGCAATAACTCACAAACAAACCGTAAGAGCTGTACATAAAACACAACAGAAAGACAAACTTTATAAACATGCAAATAACCATTAAACCCAAAACAGAGAAAAGGACCATAAATATTTATAATATTAACACATAACAAGAGATAAGGTATAAAAATAGATAGTCAGGTTAATTTAGAACATTTTTACCAAGTCAAACAACAAAGTTAAAGAACCATATTAATAACATTTACTAACTACACCAAAGAATATATATAAATCACGTATTGATAACTATAGGCCTTAAATACACGTAAAATGAGCAATTAAATTTAGCAAAAAAATCAACATAATAACTACATTTAACAGGACTCAATTAACCAAGGTCTAAGGGCGAGCGAATGAGATAGCATGGCTGAGCTGAAGGCTAGCACGCTTAAATAAATCACTGAAAACATCATAAAGATTACAAAGGTTGTACCTTGTACACCTTCCAGCTGGTTGCTAAAATGTGAGGGCGTGGATAACAGTGAGTTTTTTTAATCAATTAACACACTGACTGTCTACCTACCTGAGTCTTTTAATATCCGGTTTAAAGCAGGTAAGAAGCAAATCAGCCTCCAAAATAAAAGCTTCCCCCACAAAACAATAAGAAACAGATGAATGCAAAATAAGAATCTTCACAACAACAATTAACAATAAAGGTAAATACTTTTTAACTAGTAATACTTGTTTGATTTGTTGAAACCTGAGTCTTGTTAATGTAAAACTCATATTATTAATCCTGTAAAATAATTCATAATCACTTTAAAGGTGGACCACAGCAAGTCATTCACAAAGCTTAATACTAACATCATTTATCTGTTTTAAGTCATTTGTTAAATGCAGGTCTAGCTGCGTTCTTGAAGGAGTCTGTCCCGAGGATTCATTCTCAAAGTGGTTTCCTGTAAGGATTTCATTGGATGAGAGTAAACTAGAGGTTTCTTCGTCCATGTTTGTTGACTGTACTGTACAATGCAGCTGGATCTGCAGCTTGCTGACCACTGGTGCTGAGAAGAAGAAAGACATGAGATTATATGATAACAGGCCAACAGTGATCACAGTAAATGATGAAAACACAATAAACAGAATGATGAAAACAATAGTTTTGTGGTTAAAGATCATGTTATGTGAGGAGTTGTTTTACCTCTGGGCTGCACCGCCGCTGTTAAAGTTAACCACAGAGTACTCAACCATCTCCTCTTGTTCTCCTTCTTCTTCTTCCTTCTTCTTCTTCTTGTGTCTTTGGGGTTTAACTGGTTGGATGTTGGAGTAGAGAGGATCAGCCTGGTTCCTGGAAAAGTCGACAGTGGCATATTGAAGCTCATCCTGCTCCTCTGCTGGTTGTATCTGTGAACACCGGACAACACAGAGTATTCAATTATTTACAGACAGACTTTTGAAAGACAGGATTCAAGGCTTGAGTTATTTACAGAGACAGAAGTTGTAATTTTACTGAAAGCAAAAGAGGGAACTTGAGACTTGAATCAGAAACCAATCCTGTTTTTGGTGTTTCATTAAAAGCAGTTCATAATGTTATGGTTTGCCTTGTTGAATGCTGATGATCCTTGGGTGTCTTTATCATGGCCAGGAAAGCAACGCAACCCAAAAGGTCTCACTTTCCTTTTTTGGGGAGCTCTCAGAAAATCATCAGTTTTTTGGAAAAACCCAACATGTGAAGCACCAGGATGGAGAGAGCAAAAGCTTAAGCACTTACAGCAAACAAATAGGACAAACATTGCTGTAGGCAAACAAATCAAACACTATGTCAAGAGTTCAACCGTCCCTGATTCATAAATTCAGAGACTTCCTCACCTGTTCACTGTTCTCTGGTCTGTCTCCGGGCTCAGACGGTTGCTTGCAGGCCCTCTTCTTTCTGGTGAGGTGCATTCAAATAGAAAAGTAAACCATATTGTTGTTTGTGAGGGTACAATGCATTAATCATGAACAAGTATTTGCTGAAAAAGAACTGCTCACATGATCCATATGACGACAAAGATGAGTATGATAATGAGGAAAATAGCAGGAACTGTCACAGCAGTCGTCAGTTTCCATCCTCCTGCTGAAACAGACAGAGACAGAAAGTTAACCTTACAAGTAAAAACACGTCATGAACACATTCTTACAACTTATTGTAATTTCTTTTGGTGAAATTGAAAAAGAAATAAGACCCAAACGAAGGACAAACACCCTGTTACTGTTAAAAACAGACTACGATACTCACTTTTGACATTTATCAAAAACATTATTGTGACAAAGACTTAAAAATGTAACGTTTAGTTCAGCATCTCAAAACTACTCAACCAGGCATGCAACAGGAGGGAACTTCATTTTACCTAAAGCAAGAACCAACTCAATTAAACAAACAGTAAATGTTTTGAGCAATGCAGGAATGGAACTCACTTCAAAGATACATGAACTAAGAAAACAAGAAAACTAAATTCAAATGTTTATTAAAGCAGTATCTTTTGACCGAGTAAATTCATCTATTGCCATCCAACAAGCTATACATTTTATTTGATTTATGTTCCTCCTGTAACTCTTTGATTGTTCTATTTGCTTCTTGTTTATGTGTGTGTATGTTTAGACAGATGCATTTTGCAGGTACATGTATATATATTCTTTAACTCATCAGTAGATTGTGTACAGAGGAACTGAACGGGTTCAAATGTCACTGCCATGGATTGAAAAATCGTATGATCATAATTTCCTAGAAGCTGTCCTCACCCTGTCATTGTGTTCATGTTTTGTCTTGCTGTTAGTCCTGTAATGTTATGTGTTAGGATGAAAGCTGTGTATTGAATGTTGTTTATGTTAATGAGTGTTATGTTGGTTTTAAGTTGTAAGATGACACAGTCACACTGTAATGGGTGTTGTGGACCTCAGGAAGAAAAGCTGCAGCATTGCTGTAATCCAGGTCCGCCTTCCCCTCGTGCCTCAGTGTTGCAGAGGTACTGTCAGCCTAACCTTAACCTGATATCCTAAGAAACTAAACTGAACTAAACTGAACCCCTCTCGGAGTCTCTGGAAGGCGTCCTGTGAAGAATTCAATCGAGGAAGTCTTTAGTTATACCAAGAGACTGACTAATGGAGAACCTTTACGGAGGTCTATTGGGTGGCCTTCCCGACTGAATCAGAGTGTTGTTATTCCTTTAGACCGCTGTTCCTGTCATAGAGTCATATGACCTGTGAAACAGTGTGGGTGAAGCTTACCTGCCACAACAAGCAGATGTAAGGTGGAGTTATGACGTCCTCTTGTGTTCTGCGCTTCACAGTAATATCTCCCACTGTGATCAGCACTGAAGGTAGAGATGGTGAAGATCTGTCCTGAAGCTGTTGGTGAGTCTTCATCCTCCTTGAACCAGGTGTAATTAGCTGCTGGTTTAGCATCACTGCTACAGGTCAGAGTCACTGAACTGCCCTCCACTATCTCAGCAGAGGGACTCACTGACACAGAGGGAAGCTTTGGAGCATCTGGAGAAGATGTGTTAGCAGTGATTATTCTATGTTGAGGTATGCTACCACCATAGCACAGAGTAATTAAATCATAAAGTGTGAATAACTTTGTGTAGCAACATTTTAGCTGTTGATGGTCTGAAACATATTTCACAAAACTCAAATTTTACCTCAGCTACAGATTGTAGCTTAGTGTGAATGAAATTCAAGAGACGGGAGAGATAAAAACTGTTTGTCATTTTTCACTCACATTTCACATCAGAGATAAAGTGTTCAGATGTTCTCCTCCCCAGATCGTTCTCAGCCGCACAGTAAAACTCTCCAGAGTCAGACGACTGGACGGAGCTGAAGACGAGCTCTGGTCCTTTACTGAGAGGTTGAAAGTCTGGGTTCCCATTCTTCTTGTACCAGGTATAATTAGCTGCTGGGTTAGCATCACTGCTACAGGTCAGAGTCACAGTACTGTTCTCCACTATCTCAGCAGATGGACTCACTGACACAGAGGGAAGCTTTGGAGCATCTGAGGAAGACATCAGGAGACATTACTCAAAGATAAGAACATTTGATCATAGATACATGTTCATTTTTATCTAGATGTCTTTATGTTCCTTTTTCATTCATCTTTCTGTCACAGTGACTGTAAAGTGCTGACCATGGAGCCTGATTTTACTTCTTTTTTATTTTGTCTTGTCATCAATTCTGTGCAGTCTATGTAACAAACTGTTAAACAAAGGCCATGCAATTCCACTTTATCTTGAGGAGTCTTTTTCTAAAACATTGAATATGTGTTAATCGTTTTAGCTTTTGCTTCATCACTGATATCTTCACGAGACTGAAGCTTAATCTTTGGTTGCTTTTGTACTCAGATTCTGTTTTAACTCTGTTGTGATCATTTGAAAATTGTTACCGAGCAGTTTAATATTACTCATTTGTAAACAGAGTTAAAGGAGCAGTATGTTACTCTGACCCCTAGTGTTTAAAATGGGTACTGCAGTCCAAATTCTAAACATTGAGCTGTCTCCCCCCCCCCCCCCCCCCCCTCCTCTCTAGAGTGGATGCTCACTCAGGTCACCATGTGGTGGACTCTGAAGCTTCAGTGTTTATCCAGCTCTGCATGGGTCTGTAAACCTTTCTGTGTTCTAACCTCTCTCCATTTTTCAAAAGCATCTCCAATATTGATCCTAGTTTGAGCACGTTTCTGCTCGTGGAGCTTATTAGAAACATGCAGAGGCTTTTTAGGTCGGGTACAATCACTTCTATCTGAACCACTTCTCTTGCCCGCTTCCATCGCTGCAACACCTGTTGGTTTTCCGTTCCACACCACTTCAACATCGCTTGTTTCCTCAATGTCTGATGATATACTGAGGTCAGTTTATAATTTAATTCAGGAAATATTTTACACATTGGACTTTTAAATCTATAAGATTCCAGCAGGGTTTTAAGGGAACTTAAAGTGTAAGTGTGCTGTGGCGTTAGTCTTTAAGTGTGTTTTGTGATTTAGTCAAGTTTACTCACACACTGAAGGAGAGGGGAATCGATCATGTCCGTTTAAGGCACAGGAGATTTCATCCTCAAGATAAAACCAGCCTTTATAGGTAGAAGTCACAGCTCTGGTTATTTTATGTTTGTTCCTGAACCAGACGTATGAGAGACGACCGACTTCACTGCAGCTGCTGTGACACGTCATCTCCACCTCAATGGAATGCTGATCGGCTCTTATCCTTTTAACCTGAACCTGTAACGCTGGATATGGAGGAAAAAAAAGTGAATTGTCTCTGTTCTAAAAAGAGAGAGATTAGATTTAGATGCACATCATTTGAACTTCCACAATATCTAGAAGTCAAAGCAAGAAAACTAAGAGTCTGTGGCCACACAGCCTTTATTCTGACAAAAGCTCCAACAGAGAACTTGGATTAAAATGCCTTTTTTTGGTCTGACTCAGTCAGCGCACACAAATTAGGCGTCTTTTCTATTATGATCATTTCTGTCTGACATACTTTACAGCTTGGTGTAAAACCGAGCCTAAACAAGCTTCCCCTCTTCAGATTGTCTTTAGGTAACGTTTGTTAAGAATTAGGGCTCTTCAAATAAAAATTGGTTTCCAAAGAAAAGAAAAGGACAAAAGCTTCTACCTGAAGAGTTCAAAGATTTGAAACTAAAAAACTCAGAGAAGCTGCTAAAAGGTTGGATTGCTCTAAATCGTTGGTTCTCAACTGGTCTCGCCTCAAGACCGAATATCAACTATGAGGAAGTGTAAACCAAATCATCTGATATTTGTCAACCAATGAGATGTATTTAAATGTTGTGCAGTTTGGACCTCAGATGGTACAAAACATGTTTAAAGCACTCATAGACTTTTTGGCACACTTTATGTTTCCAAACACAAATTCACAACCCACTGAAAACGGCTCTGCGACCCACTTTGTGGTCCCGACCCACCAGTTCAGAACCACTGCTCTAAAGTAAAAGACGCTGAGTGGTGACATTCATCACAAAGGCTCTCTTATCATTAACACACAAGCATGACCTGTTTGTTCATATAAAACAGTGAGTACAAACTGATAGTGATGAGTTCAGGTTCTGTGTTTGTGTGTCTCCATGGCTCTGCGTTCATTAGTACCTGTGACAGTCAGAGTTGTTCCAGGTAAACTGCTCCTCCATTCAAAGCTTCTTGTTGTAAAGTTGAAACGATGCTGGGCTGAATCGCTCTCTCTCAGGTCAGAGATTCTCAGAGTGGAGCGTCCACTCTCTCTTTCAGAGACCTGAACACGATTTGACTGATACCAATGCTGACTATGTTCAGGACTGAACCAGAACTTTGAAGTGACCGCTTCATGACCGTTGTAAGTACAATAAATGTCCACTGATGAGCCTTTGGGTGCACAGATGGTTCTGACATCGTACTTTACTCTGTTACAGGTTTCACCATGAACACCTGGAAAATTAAACAAATCATTTAAAACAGAGTAAAAACTCACAAGAGAAAAAAAACAAGTAGTTACACGTCTCCACCACCAGATGTTGTTTTGTTCGAAGCAGATTGTGAAGTTAACTCACACACTGGAGGAGAGGGGAAATCCTGGTGCCCCTGTAAAGCACAGGAATAGCTGTCTGCATTATTAAAGTTTCTGAGTAAGTCGAGGATGTTTTTCTGGGGATTTTCTCTCCATTCTTGAACCAAATGTAGGAGGAATGAGGAGGGAGAGTACAACTGCTGACACACGTCAGATCTGCCCAAGAAGAAGAATATCTATATGTGCCCACATGAAGATCTGGATCTGTGGAGAGAGAACAGAGAGGAAATTTCACACTGTCTATATTTATATGCACAAATATAAAAGAAGACATTGATATTGTTGTTTTATTGTTTTTAAAATAATCAACAAATGAATGAAAACATTACCTGTGAGGGACAAAGTGACTCCGGGATCACCAGTATAACTTCCATCTTGATGGTTTGTTATGAACCTGAACTTGTAAACAGCTGAGTCACTATTTCCCACATTTGTGATTGTCAGAGTGCAGTCCTTCGATTTAGAACTGTAGGTCACACGACCTGTGTACTGTGAGTCTGTTTGCAGATCTACAGGTTCTCCATCCTGGACTTTAGTAAACCAGAAGGACTTCTGAACTGTAGTAGACTGATAATTGAATCGCGATGGGTAGCTGTAGGTGCACCTTAGTACGACTGTTGATCCTCTTAAGGCACAGACTTTAGTAGAGGAGTAAGTCACTCCCCAGCCAGCCTGACCCTGAATCACTGTAAAATAGAGCACATCAAGAACCACAGTTACAGTAAGAGCAGCATCATGAGTCAAACCTTCATTCATAGTGGAGGTGCTTCAACTAGTACGACTACACCTGATGTCAGAGTGAGACAAAGCTAGCAGCTATCCTAATAAAGTAGAAAAGGTCAAGTCTCTTTGTGCAGAAGTTACTATTTACAGTCTGCCTAACATGATTCTTCATGCTGCTGTGGTGGTCGTGAAAGGTGAACAAACCTACCCATAATTCTCTGAGATACTGGCTAATTTAGCTGGTTTAATTACAAATAAGACTGTTTCCTGTTTTTCTATAAGTTGCACAAAAAACAAGTGAACCCAGACCCCCCTTTTCAAGCGATCCAGATATGATTGTTTGGTCTGCACCAGGGTTTGATTGACAGCTTTCACACCAGCACAAACTTGCTACAGACTCAAGATATTTTGAACTGAACCAAACAGGCTAGATGTGAAAACGCCTGAAGAGGCTCTTCACACATTTCATTAACATCCGTCTTTGTTGATCTGATGACAAGTGGATAGCCTTAATGCTCGGTGTGAACGCGCCCCAATGCCTCCTGAGGATGGGCTGAGTTCTGACAGCTCGGACCACATACAGACGTGGTGTGGCATGCATTTGTTCACATTGGATTGATAGTGTAAACACTCATGCGTCCACTGCAGCATTTAGGACCGCCCACTCAACTTAAAACCTGGGAGAACAACAGATTCTGTCCATGCAAAGTTTGAACGCCTGTACTAAGGTATTGTCCACTTGTTATACGATCACCCAGGGATGACAATGCAAGGTGTGAACACAATCTTAGACTGTTCAAACATCATTTGTCAATACTATTCAACCACCAACCAGACAGCAGAACACTTCATATATCCAAATGGTCATGCATGTACAGACTCTGCATTAATATACAGATATCTGTTATTGATAGAGGTTACTGCAAAAAGGAAAAGAGGCGGAGCAACAGTTGAAGACGTACAGCTGATCTCTATTAAAGACGATAAAGACGTGATATAGAGGGTGCAGCCAGGGGTCTCAGTGTCGAGAACATTTGTGTTTAAAACTGTTTTATGTGACCAGGAGGTAAAATAAATAAATATTAGAAGGGTGGAGTACATGAGAACTAAACTGTCTGCTCTGCTGAGTTGTTTCCTGTCCGTGATGAGGCGACAGCAGAGTGTGAATGGAATCTGCTGAGAAATGAGGTGTGAGCAAAAACTGTGATGGGTAGATAATAAAGAGAGAGACAGCATTTTCAAACTTGTGGGATTAGATGTTTAGCAATTCAGTTATTAACAAGATACTACTACCAATAATAATATATATAAGTATTGATATTAAAATATATTAAGGCTTATTTTAGGGTATTTTACGCCCCTATCCAGAGACAGGACAGTGGACAGAGTCAGAATCTGGAGGGAGAGAGAGCAGGAAACGACATGCAGGAGAGGAACCACAGGCCACAGACACAAACCCACCCGCCCGCCCACCCGGAGAACCACAGCCTCCACCAGGGCCGGCCCATGGCATAGGCAGTATAGGCAAATGCTAGGGGTGCCATCATCCATAGGGGGCGCCGCTGGCACCCATATGAATGCGGCAGAAAACTTGAAGATAAGAAAAAGAAATAGAAGGAAAAATGTGTTTAAATATCATTAAATATTATTTATCTAATATAATTTCCATGCTATCCTTTAATAATGATAGAAAAGAAGCCATGAAAACACAACTATCACATTTTTAAAAAGGCTCTATTTTCTTGTCTCCTGCTTGACGCGGCTCATCACAACAAAGCTGCTCGTTACCTGCTCCTTGTGGAGGACGAGGGCAGGTGACTTATTAGAATTGAGTGACACTGACCATACTTAATATCAATTAATTAACAATTAATATCACGTTTTTAAATGACCATAATGTAAACAACAACAAAGCCCTCAGGAGCCCAGGGACGAAAAAGAAGAAGAGGAGAAAAAATGTGAAAAAGACACAGAGGTAACGTGCTGCACGGATCAATTATCTGTTGTAGTTAAGCTAGCTTGTTATGGATGGATGATAGTAACGTCTGTGTTTCCTAGCTCCAGTTAACATCAGTTATTTCCACTTTATTAGGTTAAGATTATTCATGTTAAGAAAATAACCACTTTAAGAAATACACTTCTTCTTTTGTTCTAATGTTGTTTGGGACACAAAACCTACTTTTATATTTATTGACATCTTTGTGTATTTCGTTAACTTTCACCCTACTCGATTAAAAATGTTTATTTTCCTCCTCCTGTTGTCATTAATAGTTTTAAGCTCTTGCCTTTAGAGTATTGATGTCTAAGAGCATAAATGCATTTTGTGCATGAAGCCTCTCTCTGAATAGATCTGTGTGCATGCTGTAGGTCTGGTTAGGAAAATATTTACGCTCACATGAAAAACTATGCTGAGGTTTCTGTTCTGCTCTGAAGAGGAAATAATATTTTGTGTTCACACTATATTATAAAATGCCCACCGTTTCACAAATGCTCATCTTCTCTCTCCAGATGCAATCAAAATATTTAAATCCATCCCTGGGCCGTCTGTGTCCACTTCTGCTCCCTGCACTGTTTGATATTGTTTGTTCTATTACACTAGTTATTTGTATTTAATTATAAAAATTATTAGAGTTATTACCATTTTATTCATGTTTATTTAAAGTATTTTTTATTTTTAAATAAATAATTAATGTTAAATATAAAACTGTATGCCAGTTTTCTTTAAGTGGATGAATATAATATATTAGTGGTCAAACTGTCTACAATTTAAGGGGCAACCGCTGAAATCTTTCCTAGGGCACCAAAATGGTTAGGGCCTGCTCTGGCCTCCACACATGCACACCAACAACACCTTTCATTCTAATATCTACTGAAAAACATAAATCATCAACCAGAATGAATAACTATGGGGCACCACCCTCCACCAGGGACCAAAAACATGCTAACGGTCAGTTTGGAGGAATGCAGATCAACTATTTTAAAGAAAACATCTCAACACAACTCTTCCAGTTCAAATGGTGCATGATCCTTAAAGTTTATAATTTTAGGTTAAAGGAGTCTGCTGGACTTCCTATAAACAGAAACAGTCGTGACAGAAACTTCAATATTTTGTATTGAATTTAAAATGACATCTCCTCTGACTTTTTAAAGTCTGCTCTTTGCCTTGAAGTATAAATGTGGAAGTAAGTTACCTGGCACAGAGAGAAGGAAGACGACAAATCCACTCGCTGCTGCTGTTAAACTCATAGCTGCTCCTCTCATCACATCCATGAGACACACTGGTGTGAGGTCGTCACATTAAACTTTCTTCTTCTTAAAATGAGGATGTGGTCTTTTAAGACACTTAAAAAAAATGTTATAGTTAACTTGTGTTAAACAGAAAAAAGACCACACTCACCCTTCCTCTTTTTATGCATAAGTCAGAATAAGAGCAAGCCCTGACAGCTAAAAATATTTTCAGGACCTGGTATTTCAATGATATGTACGTATAATGATTTTAAAGTGTGTGCTGTTTACAAATGTTTCATCAAGTAGACTGTGCTGTGTTTTATAAGTAAAAATAGAACAGGTGTGTGATGTCTGATTTGGGGACAATACCTCTGTTGCTGCATTCAGGTGCTGCTCAGTGATCCAAGTTTACGAGTTGGGAAGTCGTTCTTCCGACTTCAGTGTGTTCGTGTGATTTCAGTTCAGAAAGTCTGAATGTTGTGACAACAGCACAAAACAGCGTTGATGCTACAAAGAAGAAGATCAGAGAAATGCTAGTTAGTTTAGTTTAGTTTAGAAACAGGGACAGCATAAAGAAAACAACAACATTAGTCTCAGAAGAGAAGAGATGCTTTGTATCAGATTTAGCTAGCTTATTTCCATCTGTTGTCCCTGGGCATTTACTGTTATGAGTTATATTTGAGCTGATATACATGATATATTTTGCCCCCCATGTCATAGAGATTCTGACGTCAAGTCGGGAAGTCGGGCACCTAATTCTTTTCTGAGTTTCCGAGTTGTTGTTGCGACTTGAGCAGGCGTTCATGTGCATTTTACAACTCGAAAACTTGTTTTTCCGATGTGTCCGACATCACATGAATGCACCATGTGACCCTACATGACAGGTATTTTGACGTGCACAAAGTCGTCTTATCTTGAGGGTAGATTCCTGGTTATCAATGTGATTGTTTTGAAACATTGGACAGTTATGGGCCTGTGTAATCCTTGTCAGTAATAGAGTGATATATCAGTTTTAAAGTTACATTAATCAACTTACTCCTTATTGTGAAACAGAGCTTTTTAACCCACAACCAGACATTCAGCCTGCATGGAACAACCTGTTGGGACGAACTGGGAAGGAAACAAGTTTAAAAGATTGGACCTGATGTGAAGGCTACAGCTGAGGGAAGAACCGGACTTAAGGGTCTTCAATGTTCATCAGTTAAAAGAGATCACAAAAGGAAACTAAAATAATGAGTTTTGTTTTTTTAAAGATTTATTTTTGGGCTTTTTGTGCCATTAATTGGAGAGATAGGACAGTGAGTTGGAAATCAGTTAGAGAGAGAGTGGGGTATGACATGCGGGAATGGAGCCACAGGTGGGATTTGAGCCTGGGCCGCCCGCTTGGAGGACCATAGCCTCCATACATGGGGCATGCGCACCAACCACTGCGCCACCAGCGCCCCCGTTAGTTTGTTTTAGTAAGACATACATCATCATACTAAGAAATTAAGGAGTTTTGTAAAGTGGGAAACATATGTTTACAATGCCAAACCTAAAATCAGAATAAAACACATAATGAAGTACAATAAGGCTTTGAGTCTTGTACTTATCTCTCCTGAATGAAATCCAGCAGTCTTATTTTCAGCTCTCTTGTTGTCTGTAGGTTAGTTTTATTTCTTGTTAGGTAGATTAGAGGGAGGTGCAGAGAGCGACGACCCGTTTTTATTAAAGTCTTCTTCCAACTTGGCCTCTTGTTTTAGATACTTTCTGATGAGAAGGAGTCTACATGAGTGGAAACACAGTTTAAAGGAAACGCTTACTTAAAGATGAGATAAGAACTTAAAAATCTGCCCACTCAGCATGAAGATATCTCTCACAGGAAGAAGAAGGGTTTACCTCAGATGTTTGATGATAAAAGTGAAGGGTCTTTGTACTTCACAGTGAGACGAGTTTCCCTCCGATTAAAGTTCAAAAGTGCAGACGTATGTATCAGATGAAGGTCATGATTAACATCTTCCTATCAGGGTTTTAAGAAAGACATAACATAAATAAATAGTCACATTTCTCAGAAGATTTCACTCACAAATCTCTGATCCATCTTTCATTATTTTATTTCATTGTATTTAACCAGGAGGAGCATCCTGGCCAATCAGGCAGCAGAAGAGTCAACAAAGTTTCAGACAAACAAAGAGCAGCCGTATACAAAAATAACACAAAAAGCTACAAGAATACATTCAAAGACTTTTATTCATCAGTCTAAGAGCGTCTCTGTCGATGGTATTCAGAGGAGCTGTTTGTCAACAGGCAAGGCAGGCAGCTGATTGGGCCCCCAGGCCAGTAGGGGGCCTCCAAGGGCTGACAAACTTTAAACCACAGCAGTGGCTCAAAATGTACAAATTTTGCAACGACAGTAGGATACCTCCCTAAAGGGGGCCCCATCTGACAGCACTCCCTCTCCTTTGCAAACCAACATTTGTCAGAACAGGAAAAATGTGAGTTAAAAAAAAGACAGGAAGCGTCGGGACATAATGATTGAAACGGGTTGGAGGGGCCCCCAATTAATTTTTTCCTAGGGCCCCAACAGACTCTAGATTCGCCACTGATGGTATTCTATAGAAAACAGAGGTCAATGTTTTTCCACGTTCCTGCTCTGACCTTCAACAGAACAAAAAGACGTTGTTTCTCTGAAACCAGAGGTCTGGTCTGCTTCTCTGTAGCCCTGTTCAGACTGCCGTTTCAAGCTGCGATATTTACGTCCCTGTGACGTTTTGTCTTCAACCTGAATGAGGCAGAGACATAATGGGGGGACCAAGTGAACCCCCTCTGAGCATGTGCTACATCATCATACAGGCGTACAGTCGATCATATTGTGTAATGTAAACAAGCAGACGCAAGACCCCGAGCAGATGTGACCACCCGAGCAGATCTGGTACCTAGCATTAGCATGCTAATGGCGCACATCCCTACATACCACCCAGTCTAAGTCATGAAATACTTCCCATGTGTGGTAGATTTGACAGATTGGAGGTAAAAAGCGAGGCTGCTTTATGTTACATTTATCAGGCCGTTAAAATCATTACAAAGGTATAATCTTTAAGGAGCAGTTCATAAGACATGTGTTGTAAAATCAGAAGCGACCTGCATACATTCAAATATATGAAATCTAAAACAGAGTGTGAACACAGTGCCTGTCGAGGTCATCGGCTTTTGTTGACGGTGCTGTACAGAGCAGCTGGATCCTCTTCAGGTTCTTTACTTCTGGTTCTGAAGGGGAAAATTGATCAACATGAAGTTTAACTAAAAGAATTGAGTTACCAACACGTCCATTACAGGATTAAAGTACAAACACATCAGAGGAAGATAAGAGCGAAAACAGCTTTTATCTTATAGTGAGAGTTTAATGTTTTCTCAGCTGCTCACCTCATGGCGGTGCTGTTCCTGGTAAATTTGACGGCAGCGTACTCAGTGACGTCCTGCTGCTCCGTTCTCCTGGGGGGCCGAGCTGGTCTGGTATTGCTGTACAGAGGCTCCTGGGTTTTAGAGAAGTGTATGCTGGCATACTGAAGGTCTTCCTGCTCCTCTGGTTGTCCCTGATTAGGTGAACAAAATCACTTTGAGCTGCATATTTACCATGTGGAGGTTTTTCATTTAAAAAGTGAATTCTAGCAGAGGACCGCAACCAAGATAGGAAAGGCCACAGCAACAGCACTTATGGTGATGATGTTATTAAAATACTTTGAGTGTTGGCACACAGTGTAGAAGGGGGGGATTTAACCATTTTTATTTTATGAACGCTAACAGTTAAACATAATTAGGGGCGTGGCTGAGTTGACTCCCAGGTGGGCGTGTTGTAGCCGTTTGTCAGGAGGCATAAGACCCGCCTCAGCTCCAGATTTTTGCTTGTTACTAGGTTCACCCAAAGACAGCATTTCCAATATGGCAACCACCATCAGTGAGCTTCAACATTTCACTTCAGAAACCAATGGGTGACATCACTGAGACGATGTCCATGTTTTTATACAGGAGGAAAATTCAAAGACAGCCTCAGGAATTTGTTTCTATCGGACAAATATGAAATGTTCTTTCTCATCAGCAAGTATAAAACATGCTTCATGATCAGTGTTGGCTGGTGCTTTGTACTCCAGGGTGGGCATAAGTTCTCTAAGATGAACCGCGATCTTAGTTCTTTAGCTTGATGCTAACACATGCCGGAAAATGCCAGTAAGCTAATTAGCATTGCGGTAATTTAACGATACGATTTATTTTACTCGTACTTACAGGCATATGTTTCATAAACTCTGTGGAGACAAACTTTAAAAACTGCTGACTCATGCTAGTCTGGTCTGCTGCTCTGATCCATCTTAATATACATTCAATGCTCTGAACCAGTGACGCTGCATGACTCGCTCTTTAATTCTCAGTTCATGGGACATGTCCATCTGCTGCCCCCTTTTGGTGGTGTGTAATACGCTAATGAGCACATTTTTCCTGCGCTACCTGAGACTCCTATCTTTTGTCTTGAAGCGGAGTAAATATGTGCAAATTATAATGAGAGTCAATGGAGGCCCGGAGCGCTGGAGTCTAGCGCCCAAGTTAAGAGACATGTCTCCAATCAGTAACTTTGGTCAGATTAAACATTTAACTCAATAACTACAAAACATTTCCTTTTAAAATTGTTCATGTATGTACAGCCTTTATTTAAAACAAATTCTTCTTCTGGGGAGTGATTGGCGGTGCCCTAGCGCTCTCTAATGACCAGCAGCTACTGTTCATGATGTCTGCAGAAACTAACGCAATGATTGTGTACTTGTAGGATGATCAGCTCTGAGCAGTCGGCTGAGTGAAATATTTGCTTGGTCAGATTATTGGACGGACCATATCGAGCACATTTACTCTTCTGGATGAACGACTTCTGAGTAACACAGCAGTCTGAATGAATCAGCGTTTATTTAGTACTAAGATATTAATCAGAACTATTCTCACCTGCTCCGTGTGTTCTTGTCTCTCTTCAGCCTCAGACGGTTCATTGGAAGCCCTCTTTTGTCTTGTGAGAAGAATTTAAAAGTATGATGAATTATGTTTTTTAGATATGACTGACTTTTAATGATTCAGTGAAACGAAGCAGCTCACCTGATCCACACGAGGACAGAGAGGAACACGATAACCAGGAGAACAACCGTGATTGTTCCAGCAACAGCCACTGATTTCCCTCCCCCTGGGAAATGGTGACCAAAACAAAGCGTTCAGATGTATCTATCATCAGTCTGTCCTAAGCAGAAACCTCCACTGTTGAAAAATGAAGCAGATGTTGAAGGGTAAAATCCTGCAGTTCTTCGAGTGTCCACTAGAGGCTGTCTGCAGGAGCACAGGAAGTCACATACACACCCATTCAAAGAAGACGGCCAAATTGTGAACATCGTCTTTTAAAAAAAACAAATATGTCTTTTTAGCTCATGTCTCAATCAGCACACACTGTACGGGGGGGTGAAGGCATAGCTGACCTGATTGACAAGCAGGCGCCATATAAGGGTTTCTCAAGAGGTTTAAAACCTCAGCTCCAGCTCTCAGCCTGTTATGTTGACTGAAAGTTAGGGTGAGACAGCATTTCCAGCATGGAGACCGCCATCGATAGGACTCCAGCGCCCCCACAGGAACTGATTTATTACAGTTTTAGTCGTACTAACACAATTTATCGACTATCTCTAACAGCATGTGAACATACTGAATGTGTCCTGAACCTATCCAAGTAGTTTTGGTGGGTTGATCAAACCAAGTGCGTGATTAACAGGTTGAAACGGTCAGTTTAGGTAGGTTGAGTCTGAATGATGACAAATGTGACGTTAAGTCGGCAAGTTGGGTTTCTGAATTGTTGTTCCGAGTTGAGCAGACGTTCATCTGTATTTTCCAATTGGAAGCTAATTCTTCCGATGTGTCCGACACCACATAAATGCAGAGTAGGAATGTGGAAAGTTCAGCGAAACATTTGAGTGGCTAAAAAATGGAAAAAGTGGGGAAGTTGGGTTTTTAGGTCGGTAGATACACTTTTTAAATAATAGGTGTTTTACTCACATTTGACATTTATAGAGATGTGTTTGGATGTCCTTCTCCCCAGCGTGTTCTCAGCTTCACAGTAATACTCTCCAGAGGCCGAGGAGTTGACTGAACTGAGGACGAGCTGTGCTCCTGCATTTGAGGGATTAAGGTTTAGAGGTCCATTCTTGTACCAGGTGTAATTAGCTGCTGGGTTAGCATCACTGCTACAGTTCAGAGTCACTGAACTGCCCTCCACTATCTCAGCAGAGGGACTCACTGACACAGAGGGAAGCTTTGGAGCATCTGGAGGAGGATAAAAGTTTATTTTAAACATAGAATGAACATGTAAATCTTTCAGAGTTTTTTTCAGTGGTCTAAAACTTAAAATATTAAAAATATAGCCTTTTTAAGTTTATTATTCCAGCTGTGAAGCATTAGTCCTCATGTCCTGTTAGAATCAATATCTTTTATTTGACATTCTCTCAGTCTAAAGCTGTAGAGATGTGAACTTCTCTATGAGTTAAAATCCTTTTGAAACAACATATCTTTGAAAGTGATAAATACTGATGATCCTCCTGCTACAGCCCTGATCTCTAACCATCCACGGTCTCAGCAGAGAGACTCACTGACACAGAGGGAAGCTTTCATGCTTCAAAAAGAGACGTAGTTTAATAACTGACCTTTAAATGAAAACAGCATTTAGTGAAAAGGTTTCTGAAGATTTGAAAGTCATTAACAGACAGGATAATCAAGGTGTGAGAAAACTATGAAACTACAGAGAAATCAGGTCAGTAAGGAAAGTCTCCAAATGTTGAATGTTGCTGTTTAAAGTGTTTCACTCACATTTCACATCAATAGAGATCCATTTATAGGTCGGCTTTCCCAGATTGTTCTCAGCTTTACATGAAAACTCTCCAGAGTCAGAGGACTTGATGGAGCTGAAGACGAGCTGAGCTTCTCTACTGAGAGGTTGATTGTTATTCTTCTTGTACCAAGTGTATTCAGATGCTGGGTTAGCATCACAGCTACAGGTCACAGTCACTCTACTGTTCTCTCTGATTTCACCAGCAGGACTCACAGTCACTGAACAATCTGTTGGAGCATCTTGAGGAGAGAAGAATAAAAATATAACTGAAGTGTCATTAGATCTGTGTTTGTATTTCAGTGTCCGCCCAGCTTTAGTAAACTGAAGGCCTTCTCTAAAGCCGGCGTTTGTTTTGTCTTTTCTGGTTCATTATAGGAACACGTGAAGCGTAAATGTAATAAAGAGCTACTTCTTGGAAATCATTAACATAATGTAACCCAGGTTATTTCTGTAGTTTCATATTTACAGATGTTCCTTAAACGCATTACAGATTTACGCAAGTTCCTTGATTGAACCAACTGCAGGCTATCGGTACCCCCTGAAGTATCGGCAGAATGAAGTTTTTCTCCGTGATTTCTACAGACTGTGAAGTAAAATAGACACATAAAAAGGAAGCTGTTAGACAGGAAGATGAATAAGATACGTTCATGAGCTGTTTCCAAGAGTTAAAAAGCTTTTAGTGAAGCTGGCAGTTTCTCCATTCACAGTGTAGGAGAAGTTCACCGGCAGAAACTCTGAAGGTGTTCTCACCTTTAATGTGGATATCCTGGTGAGTTAGCTGATCAAATTAGCTGACTAGCATGCACATTTCATTGTTAAAATGTTTCAGTTGTATTTAATTTGAATTCAAGATGTCATAGAACTCAAACCAGTCAGGATATTTGGTGTAAATTGAAGTTTGGATGTAATGTGGTCTGTGTTTACCTAACTGTGGCCTAGTAGCTACGAGCTAAGCTAAGCTCTGTATCTGTGTGTAGCACGCAATGTCATTTTTTTCCATGTGATGAAGTCACTTGGGACACAAATTGATAAAAAACAGTCACTTAGTTCATGTGTTATTGTTGTGTTAAAATCAAATTAAAAGTGTGAAGTAACTGGGTCTTTTCTGAGGGACGATTCAACCGCCGTCCAGGTCTTTGCTGCTTGAGGGTGCTGTCGTCTCATCTGGATGCTGATCTGCAGATAATGTGTTGTTCCAAAGGGAGGTAGGAAGCACATATGGAGTCTAACTGAAAGGATTTTTATTTTTATTTGCACTTTTGTTTTTTCTGAGATCTCAGTATGTTTTGTTTTGGGCCTAAAATCTAACATTAAAGGAACTCTCTTTTCATAACCGAAAAACAAAGTTGAAACGGACAAAGACTGAAACCTTAAAAGGGGATTTAATTCATTTTGTTACAAAGGTGTGTTTTCCATCTTGTCTTTTCGATTTGTTTAATTTAAGCTGTATGGAAGAGGTATTTTTTTATTTAAAGTGTATACATGTTTCATATATGTGAACAGGAAAAGAACTGTGATCAAACCTCTTAAATACGTTTCTCTTTTATATCCATACATCGGTGTTGTGTGTGTTTGTGTGGACTGGAGGTCTTATTGCTCTTTATAGAGTCTGCTACGACCAATCTCCTTAAACAACCTAGTGAATCACAAGATTTGAGTAACCTGAACAACTGAAACGCTAACATTCTGAAACTGTTCATTTAGAGATCATTTGATATTGATACTTAGAACATTTGATCTAGAGTCTTCTGAATTGACAACCTATTTTAGGTTTAACCCCCCCTGGTTAGAGGATACAATAACAAACTTTTAAAGTAATTAAACTCAAGTAAAAATATTTTAAATCGTCACATTAAAGTCCTGATTAAATCTCACACACTGGTCCTTTAACTTGAATCTGTCAAAGAGACTATAGTAGTGTGTTTATTTGTAGGTGAGAGTTTTTTCTTTACACATAATATCTTCAAGAACATTTCTGCTGTTTCACTCACATTTCACATTGATAGAGACGTATCCAGACCTCTTCCTCCCCAGCTTGTTCTCAGATCCACAGTAATACTCTCCAGAGGCCGAGGGTTGAATGTAGTTGAAGACCAGCTGTGCTCCTTCATGAAGGTATTGAGGGGTCTGATTTCTCTTGTACCATTTAAAAGTAGCTGCTGGGTTAGCGTCACTGCTACAGGTCAGAGTCACTGAACTGCCCTCCACTATCTCAGCAGAGGGACTCACTGACACAGAGGGAAGCTTTGGAGCATCTGGAGGAGAATCAGAGAGACCTTTGTCATCCACATCAGATGATGATGATGAACATATTACATTCTAACTTAGCTTTTGGTTTTGAAATTGAGGCTCATGACAGCTGAATAAAGGTTTTTTTTTTACATTGAAACAGATAAACAGGACATTCTATGAAAAATCTAAATAAATAACAAATACCACTGAGGTACATGCTGCTATGAGGCACCATTTAATAGTTTAAAGATTCCATCTGATGGTGTGAATCAGTGAAGACTGTAAATAAACTCACACACTGGAGGAGACGGGCACTTCTCATGTCCTGATAGAGCACAGGAGTAACTGTCTGTCTGAAGAAGCTGCTCTGGTGGATAATAATAATATAATGTTTGATGTTCGATTTGATGTCCGTTCCTGAACCAGATGTAGGAGGTTTGACTGGAAAGTCCACTGAGACACTGAAAGAGCAGAGCCTCATGTGGTCTGCTCACCTTCACCTGGAGATCTGAACATGTGAAGAAACGTCAACTGTTTTCACAAAACATGCACATATTAAAACATGTATTTATAATGTATTAGAAACAGTGAGCTCAGAAATATTGAGGTGAAAGATTACCTGTGACTGACAGAGTGACCCCAGGTCGTCCAGAATAACTGTCTTTGTTTGTTATGAATCTAAACCTGTACACAGTCGAGTCTGTCTCTCTCAGGTTTGTGATTCTCAGAGTGCATTTGTTCTCATCACAGATATTCTTCACACGACCTGAATACTCTGAGTCTGTTTCTACATCTTTGTAATGAAAACCATCTTTTCTCAACCAGAATGTTTTCTGAAGTGAGTTAACTTGTTTATTTATCCTCTCTGGGTATGTGAAGGTGCAGTTCATCTCCACAGTTGATCCTTTATAAGCACAGATCTGAAGAGAAGAGTAAGTCACTCTCCAGCTGTCCTGACCCTGAACCACTGTAACACAGAGCACATCAGGAAACAACCATCAACATCCATAACTTTAAAAAGAAAAAGGAAAAGTCTCTACATATGAAAAAAAACGTTTGTATCCAAACAGGAAGTAAAGCACCCTTAACATAAAACAGTATAATATCTACAATAAAAGCATAACATTTAAAATGTAAAATAATGGAACTTCAAACATGTGATTAAAGATATGATTAATCATAAATGTGTAATTGTTTGAAAGCCCTAGTGCAGGGGTCTCCAACAGGTAGCTCGGAGCAGGCAGGTTTAAAGTAGCTCACCTATAGGTTGACCGACTGTGTTAAAAAAATAAAAATAAAAATAAATCAGTGAATGTACCTCTTCCCACTATTCATATATTTGGCCCATTAAAACAAGTGTAAAGAAGTAATGTTTTCTTGGACATTGATGTGAATTCTCAGCAACATAGCTTACAATAAGAAGTGTAAAATATTCATGTTTTTTTCTTGGACCTTGATGTTAATTTAAGATTCTTGATAAGCGTTGGCTTTTTGCAATTTCACACGTGTACAAACAGCAGCTTCATTCAGCTGATGTTAATGAATGCAAGAGATTTGATTGGCCACTTTCATTTTTTCAAAGAAGCTCTCAGATGAAGAAAGGTTGGAGACCCCTGCTCTAGTGTAAAAATAGACTGTATGTTAAAATTGACGGTGCAACGGCTGCAGTCAAAGCCGAAAGATTTAGAGCGCCCCCTGCTGACTGGCTGCAGTATAGGTCAAACTCCAACCTCCTCCATGATAACAGAAAGGCCATGGGGGTCAACAATGAAATCTAAATGCATGCATCTGTTCTTCTGTTGACTGAACACACCTGAGGGATTTGTATGTTTCTCTGTACGTTAAATGTTTTCGTTAGAGGAAGTAGCGTGACGTCTTCCAGTGGATCCCTACTACGCAGACTCTGGTTGCAAATATGCAATATGTAAGCGCCCATCATGAGGATCATTTGGCTTCATCTTGTTCAACAGAAGGAGCCTGAGGGATGTTGTCCATTTGTATATACAGTTAAAGGAAGAGTAGAAGATGTTCACTTGTTTCTACAGTTAATCTGCAAGTCGTTGAGACCAGACATCATCCAGTCTGAAGGTGTAGAGAACGTTAAATGTGTTATTTAGACCTGTGAACTTTACGGTTGTAAGAGGAAGTATTGATTATCAGAGAGAAGAACGTCACTTTAGAGATGTTATATTTAGAGGGTAATCCCTCTCCTTCACCATTGTAGGATGAAAAGACAGTTTTATGTATTTTTGATGTGGCTGGGTCAATAATGCTCGTTTAGGAAGTGAAGGGCAAGAAATTCTTCATCATCCAAACATCGGTGAGTGCTAACAAGCTAACATAAGTTAAGGTTAGCTGACGATAGTATCTGGGTCTCTGTCAGTCAGTGTTCTGGGGCAGTAATGTTCGTTAAAGGCAGGAATATTTAGATCAAGTTAACACAATCTTTAATGTCATGATGAGGAGAAGTCTGTTCTTTTGTTCCCTCACAGGGACAGCAGAGCGTCTAACAGCATTAATCCATAATCTCCTCCTCTCTGGGTTTTCTTTCAAACATTCTGTAGAAGAACAACCCGGGCTCGTCTCCTCGTCGGTTAGTGCATCACATTCAACAACAACTGTCTCTCATTTGAAACATGGAAAAATTAAACTGATAAAAAAACACTGAGACCAATAACTTCTCAGTAGCGTTCAGCTACAGAGTCTTTATCGCCCGCCAGGTGGGCGGTTCCATAAGCGTGTGATGTCATGTGAAAACTATGAATTGATTATTAAAGACTTTTTGCCATACTTGGATGGTCTGTGGTAAGTTTGCTGTTGAAGTAAGTGTGAAGACTTTAAAAAAAGCAGAACTATGAGGTGTGAGAAACAGAGCAGACACTCATACTTAAAAATACGATCTTAAAAGCTGTCAACGCCTCATGGAAACAAGTTTCCATCCAAAAAATGTTAAAAAGGATAAAAAATACATGTCGATAAAAACTTTATGAAAGATTTTGCAAACAAACTGCTTAAGAAATAATATGAAAAAGGCGATCCAACTAAAGATCTTCCTGTTAGACATTAAAACAGATATACAATGATATACATTAAAACTGTGTTTATAGTGTTTCTGAGAAGATTTCCTGTAACATCAAGCACAATTTTCAGTCTGCATTAATCAGTCCCACATCTTCTCAGATTTCCCTCTTTAGATTAAATGAATGTAACTGTAGATATGAAGTACCTGACACAGAGAGGAGGAGGACGATAAATCCACTCACTGCTGCAGTTAAAGTCATCGCTGCTCCTCTCATCTCTCTGTGTGACTTTAGGGACAATAAAACATGTTAGCAGATTAATAAGAACACAGCAGGACTCAAACAGTATCAGACATGTTGATAAATTATTCTACTTACATTGAAGAAGGATATCGTCTGAGAGAAGACTGTCCTCCTCTGCAGTGAGTGAACAGAAGACAGATATCAGGGTGTTTTTAACGCCTACATTTCCTTCCTCTTTAGATGATTAACATATATGATAAGACAAACAGGAAGAACTCACATCACAAAGAAGTCCAGTTGGTACCAAACTTGTTTTAGTGCAAACTTAATTTTTTTACAGGACATAAAAACTGAACAAGGGGTTATCTTCAAAATGTGAGACCCTTGGGTGCAGGAGCATCAACACTGGGGTAGCCCGACTGGTGCACTGACTGACGCAGGGGTGGCCTTCAAAAACACACACAAATAAATAATAATAAATGATTTACCTTTAAAAATAACCTATTAAAATTCACCTGTTATATCTCAGTTATAAAACAAAATAATGGAAACATAAATACATTTTTAGCTTCATTCTTTATTGACACAAAAATAAGATGTATGCTAAAAGTCCAAATTTAAAGTACTTACCATTTGCACACAGTCAAACTTGCAAGATTACATGAATTAGCAATGTGTTGGTCCTGTACATGCTAGTTACTTCATTGCAAGTATGACAGTGTGCATTACCGTCCTATGCACCGGTCTTGTGAAATAGATATGCAAAGTATTTATTATTATTATTTTAACTATTTATCAAACAATTAAAAATGATTCATTGATTCAGGAGCCTTAAAAAAAGAGAAGAGTCAGTTTTATCATTAGTCTCAGCTCTGACAGGGTGAATAGCCAATCACAGTTCAGGATAATTTTTTTTTTTTTTGGGGGGGGGGGGGGGGGGGTACTCATGAGCTGGTCAAGTGGATTAATCATAGAAAGATAAAATAGATTTCATAGGAATATTTTGCAGCAGAACAGAGTTCAAAGAGAAGCATGCTGAGAACAAAGTTTTTTTATTTTATTTATAAATTTATTTTTGAATCCCACTAATCTTTGTACAGTCCTGTACAGTTCATCTGTGCACTGAGGCAGGATGTTTAATAGTCTGCAGCTGAGTTGAACCAAGGGCTAGAGTTCAGGGAGCAGAAAAGTTCAGGTGGGCGGCAGGGCAGAGGGAGAGCAGGAACCTGAAGGGCATGAGCGCAAATAGTTCAGGAGGGAGGACGGTGAGAGCAGTTTGGGAAGGCGGCGGCGAGGAGATTTCTGTCTTGCCGTCAATGTAAAAACATGGGCAGGTATAGGCCAGGCCACTGACAGGCCCAAAAGAGTGGGCAGGGCCTACAACAGGGATGCAGTTGTTGGTAAGGCCTCCCACTGGGACACAGCAATGGACAGACATGCCAAGGGGGAACCAGGCCTCAACAGGAAAGTTAAGAGGGCTGGAGCTGAAGATGCTCTGGCAGGACAGGAGCACAGGCTGAGGTTCTGGGACACAGGTTGGCTGAGGTTCTGGGACACAGGTTGGCTGAGGTTCTGGGGCACAGGTTGGCTGAGGTTCTGGGGCACAGGTTGGCTGAGGTTCTGGGACACAGGTTGGCTGAGGTTCTGGGACACAGGTTGGCTGAGGTTCTGGGACACAGGTTGGCTGAGGTTCTGGGGCACTGGGTGGTCTCAGGCTCTTGAGAGCATGAAGGCTGGGTCATGCGGAAGCACGGGGGCAGAGTTACTGGGAAGCACAGGTACTGGGTCACTGGGAACCCTGTTAGCTGAGGCTCTTGGAAGTGGGAAGGATGAGGCTCGCACGCCAGTTGCTGAGTCTGAGGCTTTGAATGGCAAACCAGCTGCTGGGACTGTGGAGACTCAGGGAAGCTGGGTAACGAAGACTCGGGGGCGTTGCTCGATGGATTATACATATATCATAAATTAAATGATAAATTAAAATGTTTATTTATCCCGTTTAGGGAGCACTGAATGATGAAGCCTGAATGTGAGAATAAAAGCCTCTCCACTAGAGGGCAGTGAAACATCAGAGAGTCAGAGTCAGGACATTTACATTTTGTCATTCATCTCTGATTGTTTGGAAAAATGAAATTTACATTTGATCCCTTTTTACATTGTTTGCAGAAGTATTTCATTGAAATTTGGTTCAGGAAGTGTAAACATTTTACATTACTCATTTACATCTGTGACACATTACAAGAGAACCATTTAAGTAAAACTTGTAAGTGAATAAAAGCAAGGATATAAGCAACAGGTGAACTAACTACAGACATTTAGATGAATGCCAAACATGTGGTGACAGTACAACCTTTGTGCTCGGTGTGTTTCTGCTCTCTTACCGACACCACACACAGGCTACAGGTGCATTTAAATCTGACCACCTGGAATGGGCATGGTAGCTGTAGCAAACCCAGCTACAGCAATTGATGAATCCTTTATGTGTTGGTTTATGTTACTTTACTTTTTTGCTTCATGCTGTGCAATAACTCACAAACAAACCGTAAGAGCTGTACATAAAACACAACAGAAAGACAAACTTTATAAACATGCAAATAACCATTAAACCCAAAACAGAGAAAAGGACCATACATATTTATAATATTAACACATAACAAGAGATAAAGTATAAAAATAGATAGTCAGGTTAATTTAGAACATTTTTACCAAGTCAAACAACAAAGTTAAAGAACCATATTAATAACATTTACTAACTACACCAAAGAATATATATAAATCACGTATTGATAACTATAGGCCTTAAATACACGTAAAATGAGCAATTAAATTTAGCAAAAAAATCAACATAATAACTACATTTAACAGGACTCAATTAACCAAGGTCTAAGGGCGAGCGAATGAGATAGCATGGCTGAGCTGAAGGCTAGCACGCTTAAATAAATCACTGAAAACATCATAAAGATTACAAAGGTTGTACCTTGTACACCTTCCAGCTGGTTGCTAAAATGTGAGGGCGTGGATAACAGTGAGTTTTTTTAATCAATTAACACACTGACTGTCTACCTACCTGAGTCTTTTAATATCCGGTTTAAAGCAGGTAAGAAGCAAATCAGCCTCCAAAATAAAAGCTTCCCCCACAAAACAATAAGAAACAGATGAATGCAAAATAAGAATCTTCACAACAACAATTAACAATAAAGGTAAATACTTTTTAACTAGTAATACTTGTTTGATTTGTTGAAACCTGAGTCTTGTTAATGTAAAACTCATATTATTAATCCTGTAAAATAATTCATAATCACTTTACAGGTGGACCACAGCAAGTCATTCACAAAGCTTAATACTAACATCATTTATCTGTTTTAAGTCATTTGTTAAATGCAGGTCTAGCTGCGTTCTTGAAGGAGTCTGTCCCGAGGATTCATTCTCAAAGTGGTTTCCTGTAAGGATTTCATTGGATGAGAGTAAACTAGAGGTTTCTTCGTCCATGTTTGTTGACTGTACTGTACAATGCAGCTGGATCTGCAGCTTGCTGACCACTGGTGCTGAGAAGAAGAAAGACATGAGATTATATGATAACAGGCCAACAGTGATCACGGTAAATGATGAAAACACAATAAACAGAATGATGAAAACAATAGTTTTGTGGTTAAAGATCATGTTATGTGAGGAGTTGTTTTACCTCTGGGCTGAACCGCCGCTGTTAAAGTTAACCACAGAGTACTCAACCATCTCCTCTTGTTCTCCTTCTTCTTCTTCCTTCTTCTTTTTCTTTTTCTTGTGTGTTTGGGGTTTAACTGGTTGGATGTTGGAGTAGAGAGGATCAGCCTGGTTCCTGGAAAAGTCGACAGTGGCATATTGAAGCTCATCCTGCTCCTCTGCTGGTTGTATCTGTGAACACCGGACAACACAGAGTATTCAATTATTTACAGACAGACTTTTGAAAGACAGGATTCAAGGCTTGAGTTATTTACAGAGACAGAAGTTGTAATTTTACTGAAAGCAAAAGAGGGAACTTGAGACTTGAATCAGAAACCAATCCTGTTTTTGGTGTTTCATTAAAAGCAGTTCATAATGTTATGGTTTGCCTTGTTGAATGCTGATGATCCTTGGGTGTCTTTATCATGGCCAGGAAAGCAACGCAACCCAAAAGGTCTCACTTTCCTTTTTTGGGGAGCTCTCAGAAAATCATCAGTTTTTTGGAAAAACCCAACATGTGAAGCACCAGGATGGAGAGAGCAAAAGCTGAAGCACTTACAGCAAACAAATAGGACAAACATTGCTGTAGGCAAACAAATCAAACACTATGTCAAGAGTTCAACCGTCCCTGATTCATAAATTCAGAGACTTCCTCACCTGTTCACTGTTCTCTGGTCTGTCTCCGGGCTCAGACGGTTGCTTGCAGGCCCTCTTCTTTCTGGTGAGGTGCATAGAAAAGTAAACCATATTGTTGTTTGTGAGGGTACAATGCATTAATCATGAACAAGTATTTGCTGAAAAAGAACTGCTCACATGATCCATATGACGACAAAGATGAGTATGATAATGAGGAAAATAGCAGGAACTGTCACAGCAGTCGTCAGTTTCCATCCTCCTGCTGAAACAGACAGAGACAGAAAGTTAACCTTACAA
>NC_089195.1:35516444-35526444 GCF_963930695.1 Labrus bergylta
AAACAGTGAGCTCAGAAATATTGAGGTGAAAGATTACCTGTGACTGACAGAGTGACCCCAGGTCGACCATGATAACTGCTTTTTTTTGTTATGAATCCAAACCAGTACTTAGTCGAGTCTGTCTCTCTCAGGTTTGTGATTCTCAGAGTGCATTTGTTCTCATCACAGATATTCTTCACACGACCTGAATACTCTGAAACTGTTTCTACATCTTTGTAATAAAAACCATCTTTTCTCAACCAGAATGTTTTCTGAAGTGAGTTAACTTGTCTATTTATCCTCTCTGGGTATGTGAAGGTGCAGTTCATCTCCACAGTTGATCCTTTATAAGCACAGATCTGAAGAGAAGAGTAAGTCACTCTCCAGCTGTCCTGACCCTGAACCACTGTAACACAGAGCACATCAGGAAACAACCATCAACATCCATAACTTTAAAAACAAAAAGGAAAAGTCTCTACATATAAAAAAAAATGTTTGTATCCAAACAGGAAGTAAAGCACCCTTAACATAAAACAGTATAATATCTACAATAAAAACATAACATATTTAAAATGTAAAATAATGGAACTTCAAACATGTGATTAAAGATATGATTAATCATAAATGTGTAATTGTTTGAAAGCCCTAGTGCAGGGGTCTCCAACAGGTAGCTCGGAGCAGGCAGGTTTAAAGTAGCTCACCTATAGGTTGACCGACTGTTAAAAGAATAAAGATAAAAATAAATCAGTGAATGTACCTCTTCCCACTATTCATATATTTGGCCCATTAAAACAAGTGTAAAGAAATAATGTTTTCTTGGACATTGATGTGAATTCTCAGCAACATAGCTTACAATAAGAAGTGTAAAATATTCATGTTTTTTTCTTGGACCTTGATGTGAATTTAAGATTCTTGATAAGCATTGGCTTTTTGCAATTTCACACGTGTACAAACAGTAGCTTCATTCAGCTGATGTTAATGAATGCAAGAGATTTGATGCAAGTTAAGCTTGGCCACTTTCATTTTTTCAAAGAAGCTCTCAGATGAAGAAAGGTTGGAGACCCCTGCTCTAGTGTAAAAATAGACTGTATGTTAAAATTGACAGTGCAACGGCTGCAGTCAAAGGAGAAAGATTTAGAGCGCCCCCTGCTGACTGGCTGCAGTATAGGTCAAACTCCAACCTCCTCCATGATAACAGAAAGGCCATGGGGGTCAACAATGAAATCTAAATGCATGCATCTGTTCTTCTGTTGACTGAACACACCTGAGGGATTTGTATGTTTCTCTGTACGTTAAATGTTTTCGTTAGAGGAAGTAGCGTGACGTCTTCCAGTGGATCCCTACTACGCAGACTCTGGTTGCAAATATGCAATATGTAAGCGCCCATCATGGGGATCATTTGGCTTCATCTTGTTCAACAGAAGGAGCCTGAGGGATGTTGTCCATTTGTATATACAGTTAAAGGAAGAGTAGAAGATGTTCACTTGTTTCTACAGTTAATCTGCAAGTCGTTGAGACCAGACATCATCCAGTCTGAAGGTGTAGAGAACGTTAAATGTGTTATTTAGACCTGTGAACTTTACGGTTGTAAGAGGACGCATTGATTATCAGAGAGAAGAACGTCACTTTAGAGATGTTATATTTAGAGGGTAATCCCTCTCCTTCACCATTGTAGGATGAAAAGACAGTTTTATGTATTTTTGATGTGGCTGGGTCAATAATGCTCGTTTAGGAAGTGAAGGGCAAGAAATTCTTCATCATCCAAACATCGGTGAGTGCTAACAAGCTAACATAAGTTAAGGTTAGCTGACGATAGTATCTGGGTCTCTGTCAGTCAGTGTTCTGGGGCAGTAATGTTCGTTAAAGGCAGGAATATTTAGATCAAGTTAACACAATCTTTAATGTCATGATGAGGAGAAGTCTGTTCTTTTGTTCCCTCACAGGGACAGCAGAGTGTCTAACAGCATTAATCCACAATCTCCTCCTCTCTGGGTTTTCTTTCAAACATTCTGTAGAAGAACAACCCGGGCTCGTCTCCTCGTCGGTTAGTGCATCACATTCAACAACAACTGTCTCTCATTTGAAACATGGAAAAATTAAACTGATAAAAAAACACTGAGACCAATAACTTCTCAGTAGCGTTCAGCTACAGAGTCTTTATCGCCCGCCAGGTGGGCGGTTCCATAAGCGTGTGATGTCATGTGAAAACTATGAATTGATTATTAAAGACTTTTTGCCATACTTGGATGGTCTGTGGTAAGTTTGCTGTTGAAGTAAGTGTGAAGACTTTAAAAAAAGCAGAACTATGAGGTGTGAGAAACAGAGCAGACACTCATACTTAAAAATACGATCTTAAAAGCTGTCAACGCATCATGGAAACAAGTTTCCATCCAAAAAATGTTAAAAAGGATAAAAAATACATGTCGATAAAAACTGTATGAAAGATTCTGCAAACAAACTGCTGAAGAAATAATATGAAAAAGGCGATCCAACTAAAGATCTTCCTGTTAGACATTAAAACAGATATACAATGATATACATTAAAACTGTGTTTATAGTGTTTCTGAGAACATTTCCTGTAACATCAAGCACACTTTTCAGTCTGCATTAATCAGTCCCACATCTCCTCAGATTTCCCTCTTTAGATTAAATGAATGTAACTATAGATATGAAGTACCTGACACAGAGAGGAGGAGGACGATAAATCCACTCACTGCTGCAGTTAAAGTCATCGCTGCTCCTCTCATCTCTCTGTGTGACTTTAGGGACAATAAAACATGTTAGCAGATTAATAAGAACACAGCAGGACTCAAACAGTACCAGACATGTTGATAAATTATTCTACTTACAGTGAAGAAGGATATCGTCTGAGAGAAGACTGTCCTCCTCTGCAGTGAGTGAGCAGAAGACAGATATCAGGCTGTTTTTAACACCTACATTTCCTTCCTCTTTAGATGATTAACATATATGATCAGTCAAACAGGAAGAACTCACGTCACAAAGAAGTCCAGTTGGTACCAAACTTGTTTTAGGGCAAACTTATTTTTTTACAGGACATAAAAACTGAACAAGAGGTTATCTTCAAAATGTGAGACCCTTGGGTGCAGGAGCATCAACACTGGGGTAGCCCGACTGGTGCACTGACTGACGCAGGGGTGGCCTTCAAAAACACACACAAATAAATAATAATAAATGATTTACTTTTAAAAATAACCTATTAAAATTCACCTGTTATATCTCAGTTATAAAACAAAATAATGGAAACATAAATACATTTTTAGCTTCATTCTTTATTGACACAAAAATAAGATGTATGCTAAAAGTCCAAATTTAAAGTACTTACCATTTGCACACAGTCAAACTTGCAAGATTACATGAATTAGCAATGTGTTGGTCCTGTACATGCTAGTTACTTCATTGCAAGTATGACAGTGTGCATTACCGTCCTATGCACCGGTCTTGTGAAATAGATATGCAAAGTATTTATTATTATTATTTTAACTATTTATCAAACAATTAAAAATGATTAATTGATTCAGGAGCCTTAAAAAAGAGAAGAGTCAGTTTTATCATTAGTCTCAGCTCTGACAGGGTGAATAGCCAATCAGAGTTCGGGATAATTTTTTTTTGGAGGGGGGGAGGGGGGTACTCATGAGCTGGTCAAGTGGATTAATCATAGAAAGATAAAATAGATTTCATAGGAATATTTTGCAGCAGAACAGACTTCAAAAAGAAGCATGCTGAGAACAAAGTTTTTTTATTGTATTTATATATATATTTTTGAATCCCACTAATCTTTGTACAGTCCTGTACAGTTCATCTGTGCACTGAGGCAGGATGTTTAATAGTCTGCAGCTGAGTTGAACCAAGGGCTAGAGTTCAGGGAGCAGAAAAGTTCAGGTGGGCGGCAGGGCAGAGGGAGAGCAGGAACCTGAAGGGCATGAGCGCAAATAGTTCAGGAGGGAGGACGGGAGGCCGACCAAACGGTGAGAGCAGTTTGGGAAGGCGGCGGCGAGGAGATTTCTGTCTTGCCGTCAACGTAAAAACATGGGCAGGTATAGGCCAGACCACTGACAGGCCCAAAAGAGTGGGCAGGGCCTACAACAGGGATGCAGTTGTTGGTAGGGCCTCCCACTGGGACACAGCAATGGACAGACATGCCAATGGGGAACCAGGCCTCAACAGGAACGTTAAGAGGGCTGGAGCTGAAGATGCTCTGGCAGGACAGGAGCACAGGCTGAGGTTCTGGGACACAGGTTGGCTGAGGTTCTGGGGCACAGGTTGGCTGAGGTTCTGGGACACAGGTTGGCTGAGGTTCTGGGGCACAGGTTGGCTGAGGTTCTGGGGCACAGGTTGGCTGAGGTTCTGGGGCACTGGGTGGTCTCAGGCTCTTGAGAGCATGGAGGCTGGGTCATGCGGAAGCACGGGGGCAGAGTTACTGGGAAGCACAGGTACTGGGTCACTGGGAACCCTGTTAGCTGAGGCTCTTGGAAGTGGGAAGGATGAGGCTCGCACACCAGTTGCTGAGTCTGAGGCTTTGAATGGCAAACCAGCTGCTGGGACTGTGGAGACTCAGGGAAGCTGGGTAACGAAGACTCGGGGGCGTTGCTCGATGGATTATACATATTATATCATAAATGAAATGATAAATTAAAATGTTTATTTATCCTGTTTAGGGAGCACTGAATGATGAAGCCTGAATGTGAGAATAAAAGCCTCTCCACTAGAGGGCAGTGAAACATCAGAGAGTCAGAGTCAGGACATTTACATTTTGTCATTCATCTCTGATTGTTTGGAAAAATGAAATTTACATTTGATCCCTTTTTACATTGTTTGCAGAAGTATTTCATTGAAATTTGGTTCAGGAAGTGTAAACATTTTACATTACTCATTTACATCTGTGACACATTACAAGAGAACCATTTAAGTAAAACTTGTAAGTGAATAAAAGCAAGGATATAAGCAACAGGTGAACTAACTACAGACATTTAGATGAATGCCAAACGTGTGGTGACAGTACAACCTTTGTGCTCGGTGTGTTTCTGCTCTCTTACCGACACCACACACAGGCTACAGGTGCATTTAAATCTGACCACCTGGAATGGGCATGGTAGCTGTAGCAAACCCAGCTACAGCAATTGATGAATCCTTTATCTGTTGGTTTATGTTACTTTACTTTTTTGCTTCATGCTGTGCAATAACTCACAAACAAACAAAACAGAGAGACAAACTTTATAAACATGCAAATAACCATTAAACCCAAAACAGAGAAAAGGACCATAAATATTTATAATATTAACACATAACAAGAGATAAGGTATAAAAATAGATAGTCAGGTTAATTTAGAACATTTTTACCAAGTCAAACAACAAAGTTAAAGAACCATATTAATAACATTTACTAACTACA
The DNA here is from genome assembly GCF_963930695.1 of Labrus bergylta. Classification (NCBI taxonomy): domain Eukaryota; kingdom Metazoa; phylum Chordata; class Actinopteri; order Labriformes; family Labridae; genus Labrus; species Labrus bergylta. The sequence continues at coordinate 35,521,834 of NC_089195.1, forward strand.
CCAAAGAATATATATAAATCACGTATTGATAACTATAGGCCTTAAATACACGTAAAATGAGCAATTAAATTTAGCAAAAAAATCAACATAATAACTACATTTAACAGGACTCAATTAACCAAGGTCTAAGGGCGAGCGAATGAGATAGCATGGCTAAGCTAAAGGCTAGCACGCTTAAATAAATCACTGAAAACATCATCAAAGCTTCCCCCACAAAACAATAAGAAACAGATGAATACAAAATAAGAATCTTCACAACAACAATTAACAATAAAGGTAAATACTTTTTAACTAGTAATACTTGTTTGATTTCTTTAAACCTGAGTCTTGTTAATGTAAAACTCATATTATTAATCCTGTAAAATAATTCATAATCACTTTACAGGTGGACCACAGTAAGTCATTCACAAAGCTTAATACTAACATCATTTATCTGTTTGAAGTCATTTATTAAATGCAGGTCTAGCTGCGTTCTTGAAGGAGTCTGTCCCGAGGATTCATTCTCAAAGTGGTTTCCTGTAAGGATTTCATTGGATGAGAGTAAACTAGAGGTTTCTTTGTCCATGTTTGTTGACTGTACTGTACAATGCAGCTGGATCTGGTGCTGAGAAGAAGAAAGACATGAGATTATATGATAACAGGCCAACAGTGATCACGGTAAATGATGAAAACACAATAAACAGAATGATGAAAACAATAGTTTTGTGGTTAAAGATCATGTTATGTGAGGAGTTGTTTTACCTCTGGGCTGCACCACCGCTGTTAAAGTTAACCACAGAGTACTCAACCATCTCCTCTTGTTCTCCTTCTTCTTCTTCCTTCTTCTTTTTCTTGTGTCTTTGGGGTTTAACTGGTTGGATGTTGGAATAGAGAGGATCAGCCTGGTTCCTGGAAAAGTCGACAGTGGCATATTGAAGCTCATCCTGCTCCTCTGCTGGTTGTATCTGTGAACACCGGACAACAAAGAGTATTCAATTATTTACAGACAGACTTTTGAAAGACAGGATTCAAGGCTGGAGTTATTTACAGAGACAGAAGTTGTAATTTTACTGAAAGCAAAAGAGGGAACTTGAGACTTGAATCAGAAACCAATCCTGTTTTTGGTGTTTCATTAAAAGCAGTTCATAATGTTATGGTTTGCCTTGTTGAATGCTGATGATCCTTGGGTGTCTTTATCATGGCCAGGAAAGCAACGCAACCCAAAAGGTCTCACTTTCCTTTTTTGGGGAGCTCTCAGAAAATCATCAGTTTTTTGGAAAAACCCAACATGTGAAGCACCAGGATGGAGAGAGCAAAAGCTGAAGCACTTACAGCAAACAAATAGGACAAACATTGCTGTAGGCAAACAAATCAAACACTATGTCAAGAGTTCAACCGTCCCTGATTCATAAATTCAGAGACTTCCTCACCTGTTCACTGTTCTCTGGTCTGTCTCCGGGCTCAGACGGTTGCTTGCAGGCCCTCTTCTTTCTGGTGAGGTGCATTCAAATAGAAAAGTAAACCATATTGCTGTTTGTGAGGGTACAATGCATTAATCATGAACAAGTATTTGCTGAAAAAGAACTGCTCACATGATCCATATGACGACAAAGATGAGTATGATAATGAGGAAAATAGCAGGAACTGTCACAGCAGTCGTCAGTTTCCATCCTCCTGCTGAAACAGACAGAGACAGAAAGTTAACCTTACAAGTAAAAACACGTCATGAACACATTCTTACAACTTATTGTAATTTCTTTTGGTGAAATTGAAAAAGAAATAAGACCCAAACGAAGGACAAACACCCTGTTACTGTTAAAAACAGACTACGATACTCACTTTTGACATTTATCAAAAACATTATTGTGACAAAGACTTAAAAATGTAACGTTTAGTTCAGCATCTCAAAACTACTCAACCAGGCATGCAACAGGAGGGAACTTCATTTTACCTAAAGCAAGAACCAACTCAATTAAACAAACAGAACTAAGAAAACAAGAAAACTAAATTCAAATGTTTATTAAAGCAGTATCTTTTGACCGAGTAAATTCATCTATTGCCATCCAACAAGCTATACATTTTATTTGATTTATGTTCCTCCTGTAACTCTTTGATTGTTCTATTTGCTTATTGTTTATGTGTGTGTATGTTTAGACAGATGCATTTTGCAGGTACATGTATATATATTCTTTAACTCATCAGTAGATTGTGTACAGAGGAACTGAACGGGTTCAAATGTCACTGCCATGGATTGAACAATCGTATGATCATAATTTCCTAGAAGCTGTCCTCACCCTGTCATTGTGTTCATGTTTTGTCTTGCTGTTAGTCCTGTAATGTTATGTGTTAGGATGAAAGCTGTGTATTGAATGTTGTTTATGTTAATGAGTGTTATGTTGGTTTTAAGTTGTAAGATGACACAGTCACACTGTAATGGGTGTTGTGGACCTCAGGAAGAAAAGCTGCAGCGTTGCTGTAATCCAGGTCCGCCTTCCCCTCGTGCCTCAGTGTTGCAGAGGTACTGTCAGCCTAACCTTAACCTGATATCCTAAGAAACTAAACTGAACTAAACTGAACCCCTCTCGGAGTCTCTGGAAGGCATCCTGGGAAGAATTCAATCGAGGAAGTCTTTAGTTATACCAAGAGACTGACTAATGGAGAACCTTTACGGAGGTCTATTGGGTGGCCTTCCCGACTGAATCAGAGTGTTGTTATTCCTTTAGACCGCTGTTCCTGTCATAGAGTCATATGACCTGTGAAACAGTGTGGGTGAAGCTTACCTTCCAAAACAGTCAGATGTACAGTGGAGTTATGACGTCCTCTGGTATTTTGGGCGATACAAATATAATGCCCACTGTGTTCAGGACTTGTGTTGTTTATGTTAAAGATCTGTCCTGAAGCTGTTGGTGAGTCTTCATCCTCCTTGTACCAAGTGTAATTAGCTGCTGGGTTAGCATCACTGCTACAGGTCACAGTCACTGAACTGCCCTCCACTATCTCAGCAGAGGGACTCACTGACACAGAGGGAAGCTTTGGAGGATCTGATGATACATAAAAAAAAAAGAAAAAAAACAGATTAATATAAAAAATGAGAACAAAAAATGTCAGAATTATAGTAATACTGTAGTGAGTGTAAAAACGCTCCCAGATAAATCATCTTTTTGTTGCTTTTAATAGTTGTTGATTCACTCACATTTCACATCAATAGAGATCCCTTTATAGGTCGGCTTTCCCAGATCGTTCTCAGCTTTACATAAATACTCTCCAGAGTCAGAGGACTTGATGGAGCTGAAGACGAGCTGAGCTTCTCTACTGAGAGGTTGATTGTTATTCTCCTTGTACCAGGTGTATTCAGGTGCTGGGTTAGCATCACTGCTACAGGTCAGAGTCACTGAACTGCCCTCCACTATCTCAGCAGAGGGACTCACTGACACAGAGGGAAGCTTTGGAGCATCTGGAGAAGATGTGTTAGCAGTGATTATTCTATGTTGAGGTATGCTACCACCATAGCACAGAGTAATTAAATCATAAAGTGTGAATAACTTTGTGTAGCAACATTTTAGCTGTTGATGGTCTGAAACATATTTCACAAAACTCAAATTTTACCTCAGCTACAGATTGTAGCTTAGTGTGAATGAAATTCAAGAGACGGGAGAGATAAAAACTGTTTGTCATTTTTCAAAGCAGGAAAGCTTTCAGTTTTGTGATTTAGTCAAGTTTACTCACACACTGAAGGAGAGGGGAATCTATCATGTCCGTTTAAGGCACAGGAGATTTCATCCTCAAGATAAAACCAGCCTTTATAGGTAGAAGTCACAGCTCCGGTTATTTTCTGTTTGTTCCTGAACCAGACGTATGAGAGACGACCGACTTCACTGCAGCTGCTGTGACACGTCATCTCCACCTCAATGGAATGCTGATCGGCTCTTATCCTTTTAACCTGAACCTGTAACGCTGGATATGGAGGAAAAAAAAGTGAATTGTCTCTGTTCTAAAAAGAGAGAGATTAGATTTAGATGCACATCATTTCAACTTCCACAATATCTAGAAGTCAAAGCAAGAAAACTAAGAGTCTGTGACCACACAGCCTTTATTCTGACAAAAGCTCCAACAGAGAACTTGGATTAAAATGCCTTTTTTTGGTCTGACTCAGTCAGCGCACACAAATTAGGCGTCTTTTCTATTATGATCATTTCTGTCTGACATACTTTACAGCTTGGTGTAAAACCGAGCCTAAACAAGCTTCCCCTCTTCAGATTGTCTTTAGGTAACGTTTGTTAAGAATTGGGGCTCTTCAAATAAAAATTGGTTTCCAAAGAAAAGAAAAGGACAAAAGCTTCTACCTGAAGAGTTCAAAGATTTGAAACTAAAAAACTCAGAGAAGCTGCTAAAAAGTTGGATTGCTCTAAATCGTTGGTTCTCAACTGGTCTCACCTCAGGACCGACTATCAACTATGAGGAAGTGTAAACCAAATGATCTGATAATTGTCAACCAATGAGATGTATTTAAATGTTGTGCAGTTTGGACCTCAGATGATACAAAACAGGTTTAAAGCACTCATAGACTTTTTGGCACACTTTATGTTTCCAAACACAAATTCACAACCCACTGAAAACGGCTCTGCGACCCAC